>NC_057800.1:531259179-531562427 GCF_018294505.1 Triticum aestivum
CGGCTTCAGTTAGCAGCAGTAGTGAAGGAATTGCTCAATCGGGTTCAGTTAACAGCCATCGATCAATCACTCGGGTTCAGTAACGCGTAGCCTGCAGTGCAATCGCTCGGGTTCAGTTAGAGCCCAACGCCTCCCTCGGGTTCAGTTAGAGCCAATGCCTCGCACACACGCGCGTACGTGTACAAGAGAAGCGCGCATCGCTCGGCCCCCGACCTCCCACCGTAACCAGGAACTCCTCGAAATTTTCCTCCCCCTCGCTTCTACCATGGTTTTTTCCGTCATGGACGGCCCAAAGAATGTCATGCAGCTGCGTCTCCGGCCCGCCCAAGACGAAAAACCCATTTTCTGTCATGATTTTTTGTCATAGAAGTAGGAGCCCACCACATCTATGATGATACCGGGTTTTGTCACAATTATCGTCATAGAAGTGTCATATGTATGACAGAAAAAAAAATTGTTCGACCCAAAATGTCACAGATGTGTCTTTTTTTGTAGTGATACCCGATTGTTGCGACCAGATGACGGATCCCAGGAGCCAGACGACACCATTGATGACTACTGCTATCCTGAGGATGCCTACTACTACGTGACGGTCGCTGACGACTTGGAGTAGTTAGGGGGCCCCCAGGCAGGAGGCCTTGCCTTTTCGATCAATGTTGCCTTTGTGCTAGCCTTCTTAAGGCAAAACTTGTCTAACTTATGTCTATACTCAGATATTGTTGCTTCCGCTGACTCTTGTGTATTCGAGCTTATGTATTCGAGCCCTCGAGGCCCCTGGCTTGTAATATAAAGCTTGTATTGTTTTAATTTGTGTCTAGAGTATTGTTGTGATATCTTCCCGTGAGTCCTTGATCTTGATCGTACACATTTGCGTGTATGATTAGTGTACGATTGAATCGGGGGCGTCACAAGTTGGTATCAGAGCCGACTGCCTGTAGGTAGCGCCCTTTCCAACTCATTGGCCGAAGTTGAGTCTAGTCACTGAAAAACTTTTACTAACATTGGATGTGTGTCTTACGGGCCCACTTCACCATTGGGTGTTATTAGGATCTTTTATTCCTCATCTATACTCTGGGACTCTGATCTCTCTTCTATTAGGGTTAAAATGGTTTTACTAACTCTAACATTAGGATCCTGTGACCACATTCACCCCAAAGCTGGATAGGCCATAGTTATTCCTTAGAATAGTATTTTGAGTAATGCACACACTGTCATGTTGACTACGAAGTGGTATCCATCGTACCTCTTTCATTATGCATGTTTCATCATGAATGATCCTAGTCTTTGCAAATGCTCAATGCTAAACTACCCCTATTACATGTTAGAAGGATGGTTAGACCCGCTGGTCGTGGCCGTGGTGCCAACGGTCCACCACCGCCTGAATTGTTTGCTGGAATGATGCAACAATTTGAGCTAAACCGCCAGTTCATGGAAGGAATGATGGCTCAGTTTCCTCGTCCGAACATGAATCAACAGCCAACCCCACTAACTCTCCAGGACTTCATGTGTCTCAACCAAACTATTTACCGTAGCTCAACTCAACCCTTGATGCTGATGACTGGCTCCGCGACATCACGTATGAAATGGAGTCTGCTAGTGTGGCCCCTGCTAGCTATGTCACCTCGGCATCATTCTTTCTGAAGGGTCCCGCTGCTCAATGGTGGGACAGCCATAGGCGTACCCTACCTGCTGGAACGGTCATTACTTGGCCGGATTTCCAAGGCGCCTTCCGTGCCCGCTTCATTCCTCAGGGAATCATGGACAAGAAGAAGCGAGAGTTTTGCAACCTCACCCAAGGCAACACGTTTGTAGATGCTTATCAGCAAGAATTCTTGGACTTGTCCCGCTACGCTGAAGAAGACATTGCTATTGATGCTCGTAAGCAAGAGAAGTTTCGTGAAGGACTTCACCCTGATATCAAGCTAGCACTGCTTGTTCATGACTTTTCCGACTTCGCCACCTTGGTGAACAAGGCTATTCAGGTTGAGACTGGTCTTCAAGAGCACCAGGGATCCCTCAAGCACAGCCGTGACGCTGGCTCGTCTTTGTACCCGTCAGTGCAGAAGCGTCAGATATGGATCCCCCACAGCATGTACCACCCTACTGCACCTGCACCAAGACAGTCCTATACCGCACCTCGTCTGCCTCCTCCACTGTAGAGGCAGCCTCTTCGAGCTGTATCACCCCAAGCCCCTTTTACCAATCCCAATGATGGTCTGTGCTTCAGATGTGGCCGTCCAGGTCACCTTGCCAAAGAGTGCAATCAGAAAAAGAACCAGCTGGCTCTGCCTTCAACTGGCTGTAACAATCAGCCCCTTAACAACAATGCCAAACCTTATGGTCGTGGTCAGGCTAATCATGTTGATCGGAATGAAGCTCAAGACCAGCCCGCCACTGTGGTTTCATTCGTCCGAGTTCCTCTTCTTGGGGAGCACCTTCTCTCTTTGTGAAGAAGAAGGATGGAACGAACCGTTTGGTCCAAGACAATCGTCCTATCAACCAAGCTACAATTTAGAACAAATATCCCCTTCCTTGGATCAATGGTCTGTATGATCAACTGGCTGGTTCATCGATATTCTCTAAACTTGACTTGAGGTTGGGTTACCACCAGATTCGTGTTTGTGAAGAGGATATTCCAAAGACCGCTTTCGTCACTCGTTATGGTTCTTGCAAGTACACCGTCATGTCTTTTGGCTTGACCAATGCTACAGCCACATTCTCCCGTCTGATGAACTACATATTCATGGATTACCTCGACAAGTTCATCGTGGTCTATCTGGATGATATCCTGGTATATTCGAAGAACAAAGAAGAACATGCTGAACATCTTCGACTTGTTCTAGAGAAGCTTCGAGAACATCAACTTTATGCCAAGTATTCCAAGTGCGAATTCTGGCTTCCTGAAGTCACCTACCTTGGTCATGTCATCTCCAAGGATGGTATTGCCTTCAACCTAGAGTGTGTTCAGGCTATTCTTGACTAGACCCCTCCGAAGACTGTCAAGCAAGTCAGAAGCTTTCTCGGACTTGCCAGCTATTGTCGTCGCTTTGTCGAGAACTTCTCCAAGATCGCCAAGCCACTGACCAATCTGCTACACAGAGGCATTAAGTTTGATTGGACTGAGAAGTGTCAGGAAAGCTTCCAGGCACTCAAGGACAAGCTGACATCTACCCCAGTGCTTGCTCCCCCTGATTCTCGCAAGGACTTTGTCATCTATTGCGATGCTTCACGACAAGGATTAGGTTGTGTCCTAATGCAAGAGCGCAGAGTGATTGCTTATGCCTCCCGTCAAGTGTGCCCTCACGAAGAGAACTACCCAGTTCACGACCTCGAGCTTGCTGCGGTTATCTATGCACTGAAGCTATGGCACAGTACCTTCTCGGTAATCGTTGCGAGATCTTCACTGATCATCAGAGTCTGAAGTATTTGTTTACTCAGCCAGATCTGAACCTCCGTCAGCAGCGATGGATGGAAGCTATTGCTGACTACAACTACGTATGTCCTATACCCCTGGTAAGGCTAATGTAATGGCCGATGCCCTGAGCCGTAAGTCTTATTGCAATAACCACATGGTCTACAAGGCTCAACACCGCCTATATGAAGAGCTATGCAAGCTGAACCTTCAACTAGTTCCACAGGGTTCTCTGAATAACCTTTTCTTGGAACCAACTCTTCTGAAAGCAATTAAGTCTGCTCAAGCCAAAGATGCTCATGTTGATCTGATGAAAAAGGATCTTGCCTTAGAGAAATCCAGAGATTTTTCACTTGGTGAAGATGGAACCTTATACTTCAGATATCGCATTATGGTACCCTGATTCGAGCTTATGACAGAGAAGGTGATGAAAGAAGCGCATGACACCCCTCTCTCTATTCATCCGGGAAGTACCAAGATGTTCTTGGACATTCGTTAGAAGTATTGGTGGTCTTAGATGAAGCAAGACATTGCTCGATATATTGAAGAATGTGACGTTTGTCGTCACGTCAAAGCAGAACATCAAAAACCGGCTGAACTTCTACAACCACTTCCGATTCCTGAATGGAAGTGGGATAAGATTCAGATGGACTTTGTCACTGGCCTTCCCAAGTCTCAGAAAGGTAACGATGCTATCATTGTCGTCACTGACCAATTCTCAAAGGTTGCTCACTTTCTGCCAGTCAAGGAGACTATCACTGCTAGTCAATTAGCAAACTTGTATATCTCCCGAATTGTGTCACTCCACGGCATTCCGAAGGAGATCAGTTCAGACCGCGGCAGTATATTCACTTCAAAGTTCTGGGATAGTTTCCAAGAGGCAATGGGAACTCATATTACCTGGAGCACTGCTTATCATACCCAATCCCAAGGCCAAGTCGAGCGAGTCAATCAAATTCTTGAAGACATGCTTCGGGCTTGTGTTATTTCTTTTGACAAAAAGTGGGAAGAATCTCTCCCTTATGCGGAGTTCTCTTATAACAACAGCTATTAAGCCAGCTTGAAGATGGCACCCTTCGAAGTGCTTTATGGACGTAAGTGTCGAACCCCTCTGAATTGGTCAGAAACTGGGGAACGGATGCTCATTGGTCCAGACATTATTCAACAAGCTGAAGAGCAGGTTCGCATTGTCCGGGGTAATCTCAAGGCGGCCCAGTCCCGCCAGAAGAGCAACTATGACCGGAAACACTGGGGTTCAACTTATCACCCTGGTGAACAAGCTTATCTGCGTATCACTCCTTTGAGAGGCACTCATCGGTTCAGAGTCAAGGGCAAGCTAGCTCCGCGCTACATTGGTCCCTTCTGCATCCTCGCCTGTCATGGACTGGTGGCTTATCAATTGGAGTTGCCACCTCAGTTCTCTCACGTCCATGATGTCTTCCACGTGTCGCAACTTCGTTGATGCTTCAAGGATCCGGAACGTGAAGTGGATCCGGAACTGATTGAAGTGCAAGATGATCTCACATACAAAGAGCATCCGATCTGCATTCTTGAAGAAGCTGAACGTCGAACACGCTAGAAGGTTACCAAGTTCCTCAAGGTGCAATGGTCAAATCATTCTAAAGATGAAGCCACTTGGGAACGCGAGGATAACCTCCGTGTTGAATACCCCGACCTGTTCCCTTCTACCTCTTAATTATCGGGACGAGAATTTCTTTTAGAGGAGGAGAGTTGTAACACCCCGGTGTAATGATGCTACAGTAACCCCTGGGGTTAAGTTAATCATTTTTCTAAACAAGTGTTTGATCATCATTGTCTCCTCTCTCTTTCTAATTCCAGTTGAATTCAATCTCAAATTATATGTGAATTTCAAAAAATGCTCAAACATGAAAACTAAAATGTTCATCATGTGGAAAATATTCTCCTGGTAATATTGGTGGTAAACCAACATTTTTGCAAAATGCCTAAGTGGCCTAAAATAGCTAAAACAGAAAAGCTTTTTAAAAAAGAAAAAGGAAAAGCAGAGGAGAGAGAGAGAAGTGCCCGTGCCCCCCGGGGCCAAGCCCACCTTGGTCGGCCCATCTCCCCCTCACCCAGGCCGGCCCACCTACCTCTCCTCGGTCCTGTTCCCCCTCCCCCTGTTCAGACCAAGGGCGCACCCGCGCGTCGCCTTCGGACCACCTCGCCGGCTCCGGCGAGGGGATAAGGCCCCGCGCCTCCCCGCCTCTTCGATCCCCGCCTCCACTCACCCCCACTCCCCCTGGCGTCCTCGTCCGTTTCTCCCCTGCCCCCACATGCCCCACGCGCCTCGCCTCTCTCTTTTCCCCACCTTGCCCAAGAGTTCGCCGCTGTTCTCCGTCGACCACGCGGCCACCGAGCCACTCCGACCCTGCTAATCTGTCCTGGATCTCCAGCGCTGTCCTCCTCTTCTTCTGGTGCCACTGGACTGTGCTGGGGGCCACCGGAGTGCCCGCCTCGACTCCTTCTTCCTCCTATGCGCCGCCGTCGCCGTGCTGCATCGCCACCACGGTTACCGACCTCACCTTGCCTCGCTGACCTATCCAGCAGCTCCGCCATCATCGACTGCCTCGTCCCCATCCATGAGCACAAGCTGGGGAGCACCACAGGCCTGGATCGAGCCGCCCCCTTCTGCCTTGGTCGTCGATGATCTCCCTCCTCTCCGGCGACTCTTGCTGCTACTAAGCCTATCACCGGCCTCCGTGTGCCGCTCGGTGAGATTCTCCATCTCCTGCTCCCCTCTGATAGCCTCTACGTGTGCCGTAGCTAGCTGCTGCCTCGTTCATGCTCTGCTCGCCGCTGACGAGCTTGTGGTCGCCGCGGTGGTCGATGTCACCGCTGCCTGAGGCCACGGTCGAACTCCTGGTGCTCCCAGGAGCCCAACGAGCATGGGCCCGTGCTTCCCCGTACCCCCTAGCGCTGGATCCATCGACGACCGAAGTCCGGTGTCCGCCACGCCTCTCGCCGTCGACGTTACCAAACACCACAGCCTCTACCACCATCCCAGATCGCCTCGTCATCGTCTTCTCGTTCGAACGAGCCCGACCGCGCTAGAAACGGCGCCCTGTGCGCGAAACCCGACCACCTCCTGAGCGTGTCGCCGTCATTTTTGGTCGTTGGGGCAACTCCGACGCCGTCTGCCGACGTGGCTAGGTGGGCCTCGCCCCAGGGTCGCTGACCAGTGGGTTCAGCGGGCCCCGTTGACTGGGTTGACCTAGTCAACATGCTGACTGGGTAACCCCAGCCACTGTTTGTGGGCCCCAGTTGTTTAAAGCGTCTTATAAATAAATAAATCTGTTAATTAGTTTTAATCATTAGTTAGTCACTAACACCAGGGGCCCACCCCTCTAATTAGCCTGTTAGATTAGTTTAATCCACTGTTAAGCTAGCAGAGGCTGACATGTGGGTCCCGCTGGACCCACAGGTCAGGTTTGACCTGGTCAGCAAGTCTGTTGACTGCTGACATCATCAACATGTCATGCTGACGTCATATTTTCTTTTCCATTAATTTAATTAATTCCAGAAAATACTTTAATCTTTAGAAATTCGTAGAAATTAAACCGTAGCTCGGATGACAATGTTTTCTATATGAAAGTTGCTCAGAAAAATCCAACGAATTCGAATGCATGGTCCATTCACCTGTCACATGCCGCTAGCATGCTGAACATGGAACCGTCCCCTCTCTTTCATCTGTTCGGAATTCGTCTAACGCCGGGATTCATCCTCGGATGTTTATCCCCTCCGTCTGCAACGAGTAGTACTACATTAGGACAACCCTAGCTCTGCCTATCGTCATGTTATGCTTTGTGATTCTTTGTTTGCTTTATATTTATTGTTTCTTCGGCCTCTTCTCTCCGGTAGACCCCGAGACCGATGATGCCCCTGTGATCGACTACGTCACCGATGACCCCTCCTTGTCTGAGCAACCAGGCTAGCAAACTCCCTTGAGCATTCCGATATCGCCAATTTCATTCCCTCTCATGCTTGCATTAGAACTACTACTGCTTTCTGTATGATCCTTCTCTGATGCATAGCCTGTTTTTGTTACCTGCTTTCATACCTTACATGCTTATTCTAAACTGCTTAGTATAGGTTGATTAGAGATCCATCAATGACCCCCAGCTTGTCCCAGTTGCCCCACTTTATGTTCGATGACTCGACCAACGTGATCGACGTCCAGGCACCGACACCGCACATCACCCCCCTTAGTTGTACGACTCTGTAAAGTTACCATTGAGTGCCGAGGGTGGAACCTCTTACATCGCTCCTGATGAGACCTCTGTAGTGTAGCTATTCGGTCGTGGTCATCGAGGGTGATTTCCTCCTTAACCACTTCCGATACGGCTCTGTCGTCCAACCCCTCAAGTGTGCACCTCGAGGGTGGATTCTCTTATGTTCACCTTGATGATTACATCGAGTGGAATTCACCGGGGGTGATTCCTAGGGTTTTCCCCTTGGTGTTAGACACATAGTTACTATGGTTACTATGACTTTACACTGAACCATGTTACTAAAGACGGGTCAGCCCTGAGGGGCACCCGCGCGAGCTTAATAGCGAGTGATTGATGACCCACAAGTATAGGGGATCTATCGTAGTCCTTTCGATAAGTAAGAGTGTCGAACCCAACAAGGAGCAGAAGGAAATGATAAGTGGTTTCCAGTAAGGTATTCTCTACAAGCACTGAAATTGTAGGTGATAGGTAGTTTTGTGATAAGATAATTTGTAATGAGCAACAAGTAACAAAAGTAAATAAGGTGCAGCAAGGTGGCACAACCCTTTTTGTAGCAAAGGACAAGCCTGGACAAACTCTTATATAGATAAAAGTGCTCCCGAGGACACATGGGAATTATCGCCAAGCTAGTTTTCATCACGATCATATGATTCGCGTTCGGTACTTTGATAATTTGGTATGTGGGTGAACCGGTGCTTGGGTACCGCCTTTACCTGGACAAGCATCCCACTTATGATTAACCTCTATTGCAAGCATCCACAACTACAACAAAAGTATTAAGGTAAACCTAACCATAGCATGAAACATATGGATCCAACTCAGCCCCTTACGAAGCAACGCATAACCTAGGGTTTAAGCTTCTGTCACTCTAGCCACCCATCATCTACTTATTACTCCCCAATGCCTTCCTCTAGGCCCGAATAATGGTGAAGTGTTATGTAGTCGACGTTCACATAACACCACTAGAGGAGAGACAACATACATCTCATCAAAATATCGAACGAATACCAAATTCACATGACAACTAATAGCAAGACTACTCCCATGTCCTCAGGAACAAACGTAACTACTCACAAAACATATTTATGTTCATAATCAGAGGAGTATTAATATGCATAAAGGATCTGAACATATGATCTTCCACCAAATAAACCAACTAGCATCAACTACAGGGAGTAATCAACACTACTAGCAACCCACAGGTACCAATCCCGGACTTAGAGACAAGAACTGGATACAAGAGATGAACTAGGGTTTGAGAGGAGATGGTGCTGGTGAAGATGTTGATGGAGATTGACCCCCTCCCGATGAGAGGATCATTGGTCATGACGATGGTGATGATTTCCCCCTCCCGGAGGGAAGTGTCCCCGGCAGAACAGCTCTGCCGGAGCCCTTGATTGGATCCGCCAAGGTTCCGCCTCGTGGCGGCGGAGTCTCGTCTGGAAACATGGATTATGATTTTTTTCCTCATCGAAAGACTCCATATAGCAGAAGATGGGCATCGGAGGGCCACCAGGGGGCCCACGAGGTAGGGGCGCGCCCCCACCCTCGTGGGCAGAGTGTGGCCCCCCTGGTGAACTTCTCGCTCTCAGTATTTTTTATTTATTCTGAAAATGACTTCCGTGAAGTTTCAGGACTTTTGGAGCTGTGCAGAATAGGTCTCTAATATTTGCTCCTTTTCCAGCCCAGAAACCCAACTGCCGGCATTCTCCCTCTTTATGTAAACCTTGTAAAATAAGAGAGAATGGGCATAAGTATTGTGACATAATGTGTAATAACAGCCCATAATGCAATAAATATCGATATAAAAGCATGATGCAAAATGGACGTATCAGTGATGTGGAGTCGGGTTGACCTGGAAGGTGCCCATGAGTTTCTTACGAGGCGTGGTCAGGCATTCTTAGCCCTTGCCGCAAGTACTCGACACGAGGCGATGGGGTCACATCTTTCGTGAGTCTCTGCTTGTTACCGCGCATTCCTAATCCACTACAATTTGGATATTTGATCCGAGGGGCCTCTGGCGTGATAGCACTAACCATCACGTGGGCATTATATGGGCGTTCTGCGTCGTATGCATCAACCGAAGCTTAATAGACGTCAGCGACTGAGCGGCGCGCGCCGGGTTGGGCTGGTAAGCTCCTGCCTTTTTGAGGAGGTAGCTAGGTCTGCTCACCGACCGCCCACACAACGTGCAGGAGTTCCCGGGGCGATAGCCCATTACCCCTGGGGGCATAGGTTTAGTCCGACGTGCTGACCCCTCTATTAAGCCTAGGTCGGGTTGCGGTGTATTGTTTGGCCGAGGCCGGGCATGACCCAGGAAAGTGTGTCCGGCCGGAGTTAATCGAGCGTGGTGGGTAAGTTGGTGCGCCCCTGCAGGGAAGAAAACATCTATCGATAGCCTGTCCTACTGTAACAGACACTTGGAGTTGTATCCCGATCGATACAACTAGAACTGGATACTTGTGATGAGAAATGGATTGTGAATGAGAAATGGATAGTATGGCTCTAGGATTGCTTTCTCGTAGGGGGTCGAGAAAGGATCTCTGGCCGACGTTGATACCACTACTGCTACTTTATTTTATACTACTCTACTCCCTCCTGTTGCTGCAAGATGGTGGTTTCCAGAAGATGCTAGTCTTCGATAGGCTAGGCTTTCCCCTTCCCTTCCGGCATTCTGTAGTTTAGTACACAGATACGACCCATTCCTTTGATACAGATACATACTTAGTTTAGTATGATGTAAGTATTGCGAGTACTTTGGATGAGTACTCACAGTTGCTTTGCTACCTTTTTTCTCCCATACCTGATTGTTGCGACCAGATGACGGATCCCAGGAGCCAGACAACACCACTGATGACTATTGCTACCCCGAGGATGCCTACTACTATGCGACGGCCGCTGACGACTTGGAGTAGTTAGGAGGCTCCCAGGCAGGAGGCCTTGCCTTTTCGATCAATGTTGCCTTTGTGCTAGCCTTCTTAAGGCAAAACTTGTCTAACTTATTTCTGTACTAAGATATTGTTGCTTCCGCTGAATCTTGTGTAATCGAACTTATGTATTCGAGGCCTCGAGGCCCCTGGCTTGTAATATAAAGCTTGTATTATTTTAATTTGTGTCTAGAGTTGTGTTGTGATATCTTCCCGTGAGTCCTCGATCTTGATTGTACACATTTGCGTGTATAATTAGTGTACGATTAAATCGGGGGCGTCACAATAGCACCTTCCAAATAAAAATGACAGTAGTTCTCGTGAGCGCTAAAGTTTCTATTTTTTACAGCAAGTTCAACAAGACTTTCCCCAAGTCTTCCCAATGGTTCTACTTGGCACAAACACTAATTAAACACAAAAAACACAACCAAAACAAAGGCTAGATAAATTATTTATTACTAAACAGGAGCAAAAAGCAAGGAATAAAAATAAAATTGGGTTGCCTCCCAACAAGCGCTATCGTTTAACTTCCCTAGCTAGGCATAAAAGCAAAGATAGATCTAGGTATTGCCATCTTTGGTAGGCAATCCATAAGTGGCTCTCATAATAGATTCATATGGCAATTTAATTTTCTTTCTAGGGAAGTGTTCCATGCCTTCCTTAATGGAAATTGGAATCTAATATTCCCTTCCTTCATATCAATAATTGCACCAATCGTTCTACAGAAAGGTCTACCAAGAATAATCGGACATGAAGGATTGCAATCTATATCAAGAACAATAAAATCTACAGGCACATAATTCCTATTTGCAAAAATAAGAACATCATTAATTATTCCCATAGGTTTCTTAATAGTGGAATCCGCAAGGTGCAAGTTTAAAGAGCAATCATCAAAATCACGGAAACCTAGCAAATCGCACAAAGTCTTTGGAATCGTGGAAACACTAGCACCCAAATCACACAAAGCATAGCACTCATGATCTTTAATTTTACTTTTTATTATAGGTTCCCACTCATGATAAAGTTTTCTAGGTATAGAAACTTCCAACTCAAGTTTTTATTCATAAGATTGCATCAAAGCATCAACGATATGTTTAGTAAAAGCATTATTTTGACTATAAGCATGAGGAGAATTTAGCACGGATTGCAAAAAGGAAATACAATCTATCAAAGAGCAATTTTCATAATTAAATTCCTTGAAATCCAATATAGTGGGTTTAGCAACATCTAGAGTTTTATTTCTTTTAATCCCACTTTCATCAATTTTAGCATCAAGATCTAAAGACTCCAAATTTTTGGAACGCCTTCTAGGTAAAGGTGAATCATATTCAGTCCCATTATTATCAAGATTCATATTGCAAAACAAAGATTTAATAGGGGACACATCAATAACTTTTAGATCTTCATCTTTATTTTCCCCAAAAGTTTTCGGCTTAGCGGCCATCTTATTAACTAAGGTGGCATGTTTGTCCGAGACTTCAGCTATTAACTTCTCAAGATGAGCAATCTGAGATTTCAAACCATCAAATTCTTTAGTCATATCATCGAGCTCTTTATTCATATAACCCATAAAGCTTTTTTGTTCCTTAAGCTCGTTTCTAAAGAAATTATTATGCTCAAATTGTAAGACCATAAAACTCCTGACGTTGCTTTCGATCTCTTCTAACCTTTTAAGGTGAAGATCACCAAATCTAGGTACAGCCATCATGACAAGCAAGCAATCAAACACACAAGCAAACAAGAAACGGGCAAAAGCGGCAAATAGGGAAAGAGAAGGAGGATGGCGAGAGAGGGCGGATGAAATGTCAAGGGTGAAGTGGGGGAGAGGAAAACGAGAGGCAAATGCCAAATAATGTAATGCGGGAGATAAGGGTTTGTGATGGGTACTTGGTATGTTGACTTTTACGTAGACTCCCCGGCAATGGCGCCAGAAATCCTTCTTGCTACCTCTTGAGCACTATGTTGCTTATCCCTCATTTTTTGAGAACCAGGGTATCAATCCAGTAGGAAACCACGCACGAGTCCCTCGCACCTACACAAACAAATAAATCCTCGCAACCAACGTAATAAAGGGGTTGTCAATCCCTTCACGGTCACTTACGAAAGTGAGATCTGATAGATATGATAAGATAACATTTTTGGTATTTTTATGATAAAGATGCAAAGTAAAGAAAGCAAAATAAACAGAAAAGGAAATAGCTTGTTGACGGGAGATTAATATAATAGAAAATAGATCCCGGGGGCATAGGTTTCACTAGTGGCTTCTCCCGAGAGCATAAGTATTATGGTGGGTAAACAAATTACTGTTGAGCAATTGACAGAATTGAGCATAGTTATGAGAATATCTAGGTATGATCATGTATATAGGCATCACGTCTGAGACAAGTATACCGACTCCTGCCTGCATCTACTACTATTACTCCACACATCGACCGCTATCCAGCATGCATCTAGAGTATTAAGTTCAAAAGAACAGAGTACCGCTTTAAGTAAGATGACATGATGTAGAGGGATAAACTCACGCAATATGATGTAAACCCCATCTTGTTATCCTCGATGGCAACAATACAATACGTGCCTTGCTGCCCCTACTGTCACTTGGGAAAGGACACGGCAAGATTGAACCCAAAGCTAAGCACTTCTCCCATTGCAAGAAAGATCAATCTAGTAGGCCAAACCAAACTGATAATTCGAAGAGACTTGCAAAGATAACCAATCATACATAAAAGAATTCAGAGAAGATTCAAATAGTGTTCATAGATAAACTTGATCATAAACCCACAATTCATCGGTATCAACAAACACACCGCAAAAGAAGATTACATTGAATAGATCTCCATAAGAGAGGGGAAAACATTGTATTGAGATCCAAAAAGAGAGAAGAAGCCATCTAGCTAATAAGTATGGACCCGAAGGTCTGAGGTAAACTACTCACACTTCATCGGAGAGGCTATGGTGTTGATGTAGAAGCCCTCCGTGATCGATGCCCCCTCCGGCAGAGCTCCGGAAAATGCCCCGAGATGGGATCTCACGGGTACAGAAGGTTGCGGCGGTGGAATTAGGTTTTTGGCTCCGTATCTAGTAGTTTGGGGGTATGTAGGTACATATAGGAGGAAGAAGAATGTCAGTGGAGTAACGTGGGCCTCACGAGGGTGGAGGGCGCGCCTGGGGGGGGGGGGTAGGCGCGCCCCCTACCTCGTGCCTTCCTGGTTGCTTTCTTGATGTAGGGTCCAAGTCCTCTGGATCACGTTCGTTCCAAAAATCACGTTCTCGAAGATTTCATTCGTTTGGACTCTGTTTGACATTCTTTTTCTGCGAAACTCTGAAATAGGAAAAAACAGCAATTCTGGGTTGGGCCTTCGGTTAATAGGTTAGTCCCAAAAATAATATCAAAGTGTATAATAAAGCCCAATAATGTCCAAAATAGGATATAATATAGCATGGAACAATCAAAAATTATAGATACGTTGGAGACATATCAAGCATCCCCAATCTTAATTCCTGCTCATCCTCGAGTAGGTAAATGATAAAAAACAGAATTTTTGATGTGGAATGCTACTTGGCATAATTTCAATGTAATTCTCTTAATTGTGGTATGAATATTCAGATCCAAAAGATTCAAGACAAAAGTTTAATATTGACATAAAAATAATAATACTTCAAACATACTAACTAAGCAATTATGTCTTCTCAAAATAACATGGCCAAAGAAAGTTATCCCTACAAAATCATATTGTCTGGCTAGGCTGTATCTTCACCACACAAAGTATTTAAATCATGCACAACCCCGATGACAAGACAACCAATTGTTTCATACTTTTGGTGTTCTCAAACTTTTTCAATCTTCACGCAATACATGAGCGTGAGCCATGGACATAGCACTATATGTGGAATAGAATGGTGGTTATGGAGAAGACAAAAAAGGAGAAGATAGTCTCACATCAACTAGGCGTATCAACGGGCTATGGAGATGCCCATTAATATATATCAATGTGAGTGAGTAGGGATTGCCATGCAACTGATGCACTAGAGCTATAAGTGTATGAAAGCTCAACAAAAGGAACTAAGTGGGTGTGCATCCAACTCGCTTGCTCACGAAGACCTAGGGCATTTTGAGGAAGCCCATCATTGGAATATACAAGCCAAGTTCTATAATAAAAATTCCCACTAGTATATGAAAGTGATATCATAGGAGACTCTCTATCATTAAGATCTTGGTGCTACTTTGAAGCACAAGTGTGGTAAAAGGATAGTAGCATTGTCCCTTCTCTCTTTTTCTCTCATTTTTTTATTTGGGCCTTTTCTTTTTTTTGGCCCCCTCCTTTTTTATTTAGTCCGGAGTCTCATCCCAACTTGTGGGGGAATCATAGTCTCCATCATCCTTTCCTCACTTGGGACAATGCTCTAAAAATGATGATCATCACAATTTTATTTACTTACAACTCAACAATTACAACTCAATACTTAGAACAAAATATGACTCTATGTGAATGCCTCCGGCGGTGTACCGGGATATGCAATGAATCAAGAGTGACATGTATGAAAGAATTATGAACGGTGGCTTTGCCACTAATACAATGTCAACTTCATGATCATGCAAAGAAATATGACAATGATGGAGTGTGTCATAATAAACGGAATGGTGGTAAGTTGCATGGCAATATACCTCGGAATGGCTATGGAAATGCCATGATAGGTAGGTATGGTGGCTGTTTTGAGGAAGGTATATGGTGGGTGTATGATACCGGTGAAAAGTGCGCGGTATTAGAGAGGCTAGCAATGGTGGAAGGAAGAAAAGTGCGTATGATCCATGGACTCAACATTAGTCATAAAGAACTCATATACTTATTGCAAAAATCTACAAGTTATCAAAGCAAAGTATTACGCGCATGCTCCTAGGGGGATAGATTAGTAGGAAAAAACCATCGCTCGTCCCCGACCGCCACTCATAAGGAAGAGAATCAATAAATAAATCATGCTCCGACTTCATCACATAACGGTTCGCCATACGTGCATGCTATGGGACTCACAAACTTTAACATAAGTATTTTTCAAATTCAAAACTACTCAACTAGCATGACTCTAATATCACCATCTTCATATCTCAAAACAATTATCTAGTATCAAACTTCTCATAGTATTCAACACACTCATAAGGAGAATGTTTTTACTAATCTTGAATGCCTAACATAATTAAAGAAAATTACCACGCTGATTTGTAGGACTCCCAAAATAATCTAAGTGAAGCATGAGAGACCAATAGTTTCTATAAAACAAATCCACCATCGTGTGGTACGTCTCCAACGTATCTATATTTTTTGATTGCTCCATGCTATATTATCTACTGTTTTGGACTATATTGGGCTTTATTTTCCACTTTTATATTATTTTTGGGACTAACCTATTAACCGGAGGCCCAGCCTAGAATTGCTGTTTTTTTGTCTATTTCAGTGTTTCGGAGAAACAGAATATCAAACAGAGTCCAAACGGAATAAAATCTTCAGAAACGTGATTTTCTCATCAGATAAGATCCAGGAGACTTGGACCCCCCGTCAAGAAAGCCACGAGGTGGTCACGAGGGTGGGGGCGCCCCCCCTAGGGCGTGCCCCCTGCTTCGTGGGCCCCTTGAAGCTCCACCGACGTACTTCTTCCTCCTATATATATCTACGTACCCCCAAACGATTGGGGACGGAGCCAAAAACCCAATTCCACCGCCGCAACTTTCTGTATCCACGAGATCCCATCTTGGGGCCTGTTCCGGAGCTCCGCCGGAAGGGGAATCGATCACGGAGGGCTTCTACATCATCATCCAAGCCTCTCCGATGAATTGTGAGTAGTTCACTTCAGACCTACGGGTCCATAGCTAGTAGCTAGATGGCTTCTTCTCTCTTTTTGGATCTCAATACAATGTTCCCCCTCTCTTGTGGAGATCTATTCGATGTAATCTTCTTTTTGCGGTGTGTTTGTTGAGACCGATGAATTGTGGGTTTATGATCTAGTTTATCTATGAATAATATTTGAATCTTCTCTGAATTCTTTTATGTATGATTGGTTATCTTTGCAAGTCTCTTCGAATTATCAGTTTGGTTTGGCCTACTAGATTGGTTGTTCTTGCCATGGGGGAAGTGCTTAGCTTTGGGTTCGATCTTGCGGTGTCCTTTCCCAGTGACAGAAGGGGCAGCAAGGCACGTATTGTATCGTTGCCATCAAGGATAACAAGATGGGGTTTTTATCATATTGCATGAAACTATCCCTCTACATCATGTTATCTTGCTTAAGGCGTTACTCTGTTTTTAACTTGATACTCTAGATGCATGCTGGATAGCGGTCGATGAGTGGAGTAATAGTAGTAGATGTAGAATCGTTTCGGTCTACTTGTCTCGGACGTGATTCCTATATACATGATCATACCTAGATATTCTCATAACTATGCTCAATTCTGTCAATTGCTCAACAGTAATTTGTTCACCCACCGTAGAATACTTATGCTCTTGAGAGAAGCCACTAGTGAAACCTATGGCCCCCAGGTCTCTTTCTTATCATATCAATCTCCATCACTTTATTATTGCTTTACTTTTACTTTGCCTTTTACTTTTTTACTTTGCATCTTTATACCAAAAATACCAAAAATATTATTTATCATCTCTATCAGATCTCACTTTCTAAGTGACCGTGAAGGGATTGACAACCCCTAAGCGCGTTGGTTGCGTTGAGCTATTGTTTTTGTGTAGGTACAAGGGACTTGAGCGTTGCCTCCTACGGGATTGATACCTTGGTTCTCAAAAACTGAGGGAAATACTTACGCTACTTTGATGCATCATCCTCTCCTCTTTGGGGAAATCCAATGCAGTGCTCAAGAGGTAGCAAGAAGAATTTCTAGCGCCGTTGCCAGGGAGTCTACGCAAAAGTCAACATACCAAGTACCCATCACAATCCCTATCTCCCGCATTACATTATTTGCCATTTGCCTCTTGTTTTCCTCTCCCCCACTTCACCCTTGCCGTTTTATTCGCCCTCTCTCTCTTTATCCTCCCTCTCTATTTGCCTTTTTCGCCTGTTTGCCTTTTGTTTGCTCGTGTGTTGGATTGCTTATTTGTCGCGATGGCTCAAGATAATACTAAATTGTGTGACTTCACCAATACCAACAATAATGATTTCCTTAGCACTCCGATTGCTCCTCTTACCGATGCTGAATCTTGTGAAATTAATGCTGCTTTGCTGAATCTTGTCATGAAAGATCCATTTTCCGACCTTCCTAGTGAAGATGCCGCTACACATCTTAATAGCTTCGTGGATTTGTGTGACATGCAAAAGAAGAAAGATGTCGATAATGATATTGTTAAATTGAAGCTATTTCCTTTTTCGCTTAGAGATCGTGCTAAAGCTTGTTTTTCATCTTTGCCTAAAAATAGTATTGATTCATGGAACAAGTGCAAAGATGCTTTTATCTCTAAGTATTTTCCTCCCGCTAAGATCATCTCTCTTAGAAACGATATTATGAATTTTAAGCAACTTGATCATGAACATGTTGCACAAGCTTGGGAGAGAATGAAATTAATGATACGTAATTGCCCTACTCATGGTTTAAATTTGTGGATGATTATACAAAATTTTTATGCCGGATTGAATTTTGCTTCTAGAAATCTTTTAGATTCGGCCGCGGGAGGCACTTTTATGGAAATCACTTTAGGAGATGCTACTAAACTCCTAGATAATATTATGGTTAATTATTCTCAATGGCACACTGAAAGATCTACTAATAAAAAAGTGCATGCGATAGAAGAAATTAATGTTTTGAGTGGAAAGATGGATGAACTTATGAAATTATTTGCTACTAAGAGTGTCTCTTCTGATCCTAATGATATGCATTTGTCTACTTTGATTGAGAATAATAATGAATCTATGGATGTGAATTTTTTTGGTAGGAATAATTTTGGTAACAACGCATATAGAGGGAATTTTAATCCTAGGCCTTATCCTAGTAATCCTTCTAATAATTATGGAAATTCCTACAACAACTCTTATGGAAATTATAATAAGATGCCCTCTGATTTTGAATCTAATATTAAAGAATTTATTGCTTTGCAAAATAATTTTAATGCTATGATTGAAGAAAAATTGCTTAAGATTGATGATTTGGCTAGGAACGTTGATAGAATTTCTCTTGAGGTTGATTCTTTAAAGATTAGATCTATTCCTCCTAAGCATGATATCAATGAGTCTCTCAAAGCCATGAGAATTTCCATTGATGAGTGCAAGGAAAGAACCACTAGGATGCGTGCTATGAAAGATGCATTTATTAAAGCGTGTTCTTCCAATTCCTATGAAAATCAAGATGAAGATCTAAAAGTTATTGATGTGTCTCCTATTAAATCTTTGTTTTGCAATATAAATCTTGATGAAACTGAATATGATCCACCTTTACCTAGAAGGCGTTCTAAAAATTCGAGGTATTTAGATCTTGATGATGAAATTTATGAAAGTGGGATTAAAAGAAATAAAACTCTAAGTGTTGCTAAACCCACTATATTGGATTTAAAGGAATTTAATTATGAAAATTTCTCTTTAATTGATTGTATTTCCTTGTTGCAATCCGTGCTAAATTCTCCTCATGCTTATAGTCAAAATAAAGCCTTTACCGAACATATCGTTGATGCCTTGATGCAATCTTATGAAGAAAAACTTGAGTTGAAAGTTTCTATCCCTAGAAAACTTTATGATGAGTGGGAACCTACTATTAAAATTAAAATTAAAGATTATGAGTTTTATGCTTTGTGTGATTTGGGTGCTAGTGTCTCTACTATTCCCAAAACTTTGTGTGATTTGCTAGACTTTTGTGATTTTGATGATTGCTCTCTAAACTTGCATCTTGCGGATTCCACTATTAAGAAACCTATGGGAAGAATTAATGATGTTCTTATTGTTGCAAATAGGAATTATGTGCCCGTAGATTTTATCGTTCTTGATATAGATTGCAATCCTTCTTGCCCTATTATTCTCGGTAGACCTTTCCTTAGAACGGTTGGTGCAGTTATTGATATGAAGGAAGGGAATATTAGATTTAAATTTCCATTTAAAAAGGGCATGGAACACTTTCCTATAAATAAAATAAAATTACCATATGAATATATCATGAGAGACACTTATGGATTGCCTACCAAAGATGGCAATACCTAGATCTATTCTTGCTTGTTATGCCTAGCTAGGGGCGTTAAACGATAGCGCTTGTTGGGAGGCAACCCAATTTTATTTTTATTCCTTGATTTTTGATCCTGTTTAGTAATAAATAATTTATCTAGCCTCTGTTTTGGTTGTGTTTTTGTGTTTAATTAGTGTTTGTGACAAGTAGAACCGTTGGGAAGACTTGGGGAAAGTCTTGTTGAACTTGCTGTAAAAAACAGAAACTTTAGCTCTCACGAGAACTGCTGCATTTTTATTTGGAAAGTGCTATTTATTTAATTATTTTTGCATATGATTAATAGATAAATTACTCAGGTCCATCAATTTATTTTAGAATTTTTGGGGTTCCAGATCTTGCGCTAGCTACAGATTACTACAGACTGTTCTGTTTTTGACAGATTCTGTTTTTCGTGTGTTGGTTGCTTATTTAGATGAATCTATGGCTAGTAAAATAGTTTATAATCCATAGAGAAGTTGGAATACAGTAGGTATAACACCAATATAAATAAAGAATGAGTTAATTACAGTAACTCGATGTGGTATTTTGTTTTCTTTCGCTAACGGAGCTCACGAGATTTTCTACTTTAAGTTTTGTGTTGTGATGTTTTCAAGTTTTGGGTAAAGATTTGATGGATTATGGAACAAGGAGTGGCAAGAGCCTAAGATTGGGGATGCCCATGGCACCCCCAAGATAATCTAAGGACACCTAAAAGCCAAAGCTTGGGGATGCCCCGGAAGGCATCCCCTCTTTCGTCTACTTCTATCGGAAACTTTACTTGGCGCTATATTTTTATTCCCCACATGATATGTGTTTTGCTTGGAGCGTCTTTTATGATTTGAGTCTTTGCTTGTTAGTTTACCACAATCATCCTTGCTGTACACACCTTTTGAGAGAGCCATACATGATTTGGAATTTGATAAAATACTCTATGTGCTTCACTTATATCTTTTGAGCTTTATAATTTTGCTCTATGTGCTTCACTTATAAATTTTGAGCTTTATAGTTTTGCTCTAGTGCTTCACTTATACCTTTTAGAGCATGGTGGTGGATTTTTTTTATAGAAACTATTTATCTCTGATGCTTCACTTAGATTATTTTGAGAGTCTTAATAACATGGTAATTTGCTTAAAATCTTAATATGCTTGGTATGCAAGATTAATGATAAAACTTTCTTATGAGTGTGTTGAATACTAAGAAAAGTTTGGTGCTTGATGATTGTTTTGAGATATGGAGGTAATAATATCAAAGTCATGCTAGTTGAGTAGTTCTGAAATTGAGAAATACTTGTGTTGAAGTTTGCAAGTCCCGTAGCATGCACGTATGGTAAATGTTATGCAACAAATTTGAAACATGAGGTGTTATTTGATTGTCTTCCTTATGAGTGGCGGTCGGGGACGAGCGATGGTCTTTTCCTACCAATCTATCCCTCTAGGAGCATGCGTGTAGTGCCGAGGTTTTTGATGACTTGTAGATTTTTGCAATAAGTATGTGAGTTCTTTATGACTAATGTTGAGTCCATGGATTATACGCACTCTCACCATTCCATCCTTGCTAGCCTCTTCGGTACCGTGCATTGCCCTTTCTCACATTGGGAGTTGGTGCAAACTTCACCGGTGCATCCAAACCCCATGATATGATACGCTCTTTCACACATAAACCTCCTTATATCTTCCTCAAAACAGCCACCATACCTACCTATTATGGCATTTCCATAGCCATTCCGAGATATATTGCCATGCAACTTTACACTGTTCCGTTTATTATGACACACATCATCATTGTCATATTGCTTTGCATGATCATGTAGTTGACATTGTATTTGTGGCAAATCCACCGTTCATAATTCTTTCATACATGTCACTCTTGATTCATTGCATATCCCGGTACACCGCCGGAGGCATTCATATAGAGTCATCTTTGTTCTAGTATCGAGTTGTAAATAAATAGAAGTGTGGTGATATTCATTATTAGAGCATTGTCCCAAGTGAGGAATAAAAAAAGAAGAAGAAATGCCATAAAAAAGAGAAGGCCCAAAAAACAAGAAAGGCCATAAAAAAGAGAAAAGGCCCCCAAAAAATGAGAGAAAAATAGAGAAGGGACAATGTTACTATCCTTTTACCACACTTGTGCTTCAAAGTAGCACCATGATCTTCATAGTAGAGAGTCTCTCATGTTATCACTTTCATATACTAGTGGGAATTTTTCATTATAGAACTTGGCTTGTATATTCCAACAATGGGCCTCCTCAAGTGCCCTAGGTCTTCGTGAGCTAGCAAGTTGGATGCACACCCACTAGTTTCTTTTGTTGAGCTTTCATACATTTATAGCTCTAGTGCATCCGTTGCATGGCAATCCCAACTCCTTGCATTAACATAATCGGTGGGCATCTCCATAGCCCATTGATTAGCCTCGTTGATGTGAGACTTTCTCCTTTTTTGTCTTCTCCACATAACCCCCCTCACTATATTCTATTCCACACATAGTGCTATATCCATGGCTCGCGCTCATGTATTGCGTGAAAGTTTATAGGTTGGAGATTACTAAAGTATGAAACAATTGCTTGGCTTGTCATCGGGGTTGTGCATGATGAGAGCATTCTTGTGTGACCAAAATGAAACATGACTAAACTATATGATTTTGTAGGGATGAACTTTCTTTGGCCATGTTATTTTGAGAAGACATAATTGCTTAGTTAGTATGCTTGAAGTATTATCATTTTTATGTCAATATGAACTTTTTTCTTGAATCTTTCAGATCTGAATATTCATACCACAATTAATAAGAATTACATTAAAATTATGCCAAGTAGCACGCCGCATCAAAAATTCTCTGTTTATCATTTACCTACTCGAGGACGAGCAGGAATTAAGCTTGGGGATGCTAGATATGTCTCCAACGTATCTATAATTTTTGATTGCTCCATGCTATATTATCTACTGTTTTGGACTATATTAGGCTTTATTTTCCACTTTTATATTATTTTTGGGACTAACCTATTAACCGGAGGCCCGACCCAGAATTGCTGTTTTTTGCCTATTTCAGTGTTTCGGAGAAACAAAATATCAAACGGAGTCCAAATGGAATAAAATCTTCGGAAACGTGATTTTCTCATTAGATAAGATCCAGGAGACTAGGACCCCCCCCCCCCCGTCAAGAAAGCCATGAGGTGGTCACGAGGGTGGAGGGCGCGCCCCCTGCCTCGTGGGCCCCTCGAAGCTCCACCGACGTACTTCTTCCTCCTATATATATCTACGTACCCCCAAACGATCGGGGACGGAGCCAAAAACCTAATTCCACCACCGCAACTTTCTGTATCCACGAGATCCCATCTTGGGGCCTGTTCTGGAGCTCCACCGGAAGGGGAATCGATCACGGAGGGCTTCTACATCATCATCCAAGCCTCTCTAATGAATTGTGAGTAGTTCACTTCAGACCTACGGGTCCATAGCTAGTAGCTAGATGGCATCTTCTCTCCTTTTGGATCTGAATACAATGTTCTCCCCCTCTCTTGTGGAGATCTATTCGATGTAATCTTCTTTTTGCGGCGTGTTTGTTGAGACCGATGAATTGTGGGTTTATGATCCAGTTTATCTATGAATAATATTTGAATCTTCTCTGAATTCTTTTATGTATGATTGGTTATCTTTGCAAGTCTCTTCGAATTATCAGTTTGGTTTGGCCTACTAGATTGGTTGTTCTTGCCATGGGAGAAGTGCTTAGCTTTGGGTTCGATCTTGCAGTGTCCTTTCCCAGTGACAGAAGGGAAAGCAAGGCACGTATTGTATCGTTGCCGTCGAGGATAACAAGATGGGTTTTTTATCATATTTCATGAGACTATCCCTCTACATCATGTCACCTTGCTTAAGGCATTACTCTGTTTTTAACTTAATACTCTAGATGCATGCTGGATAGCGGTCGATGAGTGGAGTAATAGTAGTAGATGCAGAATCGTTTCGGTCTACTTGTCTCGGACGTGATGCCTATATACATGATCATACCTAGATATTCTCATAACTATGCTCAATTTTGTCAATTGCTCAACAGTAATTTGTTCACCCATCGTAGAATACTTATGCTCTTGAGAGAAGCCACTAGTGAAACCTATGGCCCCCAGGTCTCTTTCTTATCATATCAATCTCCATCACTTTATTATTGCTTTACTTTTACTTTGCCTTTTAATTTTTTACTTTGCATCTTTATACCAAAAATATTATTTATCATCTCTATCAGATCTCACTTTCATAAGTGACCGTGAAGGGATTGACAACCCCTAAGCGCGTTGGTTACGTTGAGCTATTGTTTTTGTGTAGGTACCAGTGACTTGAGCGTAGCCTCCTACTGGATTGATACCTTGGTTCTCAAAAACTGAGGGAAATACTTAAGATACTTTGCTGCATCATCCTCTCCTCTTCGGGGAAATTCAACGCAGTGCTCAAGAGGTAGCACCGTGCTCTAAAAGATATAAGTGAAGCACTAGAGCAAAAACTATATAACTCAAAAGATATAAGTGAAGCACAAAGAGTATTCTAACAATTTCCGAATCATGTGTGTCTCTATCAAAAGGTGTGTACAGCAAGGATGATTGTGGCAAACTAACAAATAAAGACTCAAATAATACAAGATGCTCCAAGCAAAACACATATCATGCGGTGAATAAAAATATAGCTCCAAGTAAAGTTACCGATGGAAGTAGACGAAAGAGGGGATGCCTTCCGGGGCATCCCCAAGCTTTGGCTTTTAGGTGTCCTTATATTATCTTGGGGTGCAATGGGCATCCCCAATCTTAGGCTCTTTCCACTCCTTGTTCCATAATCCATCAAATCTTTTACCCAAAACTTGAAAACTTCACAACACAAAACTTAAAGTAGAAAATCTCGTGAGCTCCGTTAGCGAAAGAAAACAAAACACCACTTCAAGGTACTGTAATGAACTCATTTTTTATTTATATTGGTATTAAACCTACCGTATTCCAACTTCTCTATGGTTTATAAACTATTTTATTAGACATAGATTCATCAAAATAAGCAAACAACACAAGAAAAACAGAATCTGTCAAAAACAGAACAGTCTGTAGTAATCTGTAGCTAACGCAAGTTCTGGAACCCCATAAATTCTAAAATAAATTTATGGACGTGAATAATTTATCTATTAATCATCTTCAAAAAGAATTAACTAAATATCACCTTCCAAATAAAAATGGCAGCAATTCTCGTGAGCGCTAAAGTTTCTGTTTTTTACAGCAAGATTAAAAAGAATTTCCCCAAGTCTTCCCAACGGTTCTACTTGGCACAAACACTAATTAAACACAAAAACACAACCAAAGCAGAGTCTAGATAAATTATTTATTACTAAACATGAGCAAAAATCAAGGAATAAAAATAAAATTGGGTTGCCTCCAAACAAGCGCTATCGTTTAAAGCCCCTAGCTAGGCATAAAAGCGAAGATAGATCTAGGTATTGCCATCTTTGGTAGGCAATCTATAAGTGGCTCTCATAATAGATTCATATGGTAATTTAGTTTTCTTTCTAGGGAAGTGTTCCATGCCTTTCCTTAACATAAATTGGAATCTAATATTCCCTTCCTTCATATCAATAATTGCACCAATCGTTCTACGGAAAGGTCTACCAAGAATAATCGGACATGAAGGATTGCAATCTATATCAAGAAAAATAAAATCTACGGGCACATAATTCCTATTTGCAACAATAAGAACATCATTAATTCTTCCCATAGGTTTCTTAATAGTGGAATCCGCAAGGTGCAAGTTTAAAGAGCAATCATCAAAATCATGGAAACCTAGCAAATCGCACAAAGTCTTTGGAATCGTGGAAACACTAGCACCCAAATCACACAAAGCATAGCACTCATGATCTTTAATTTTAATTTTTATTGTAGGTTCCCACTCATCATAAAGTTTTCTAGGTATAGAAACTTCCAACTCAAGTTTTTCTTCATAAGATTGCATCAAAGCATCAACGATATGTTTAGTAAAAGCTTTATTTTCACTATAAGCATGACGAGAATTTAGCATATGTTGCAACAAGGAAATAAAATCTATCAAAGAGCAATTATCATAATTAAATTCCTTGAAATCCAAAATAGTGGGTTCATTGATATTTAATGTTTTGACTTCTTCAATCCCACTCTTAACAATTTTAGCATCAAGATCTAAAGACTCCTAATTTTTGGAACGCCTTCTAGGTAAAGGTGAATCATATTCAGTCCCATTATTATCAAGATTAATATTGCAAAACAAAGATTTAATAGGGGACACATCAATAACTTTTAGATCTTCATCTTTATTTTCCCCAAAATTTTCTGGCTTAGCGGCCATCTTATTAACTAAGGTGGCCTGCTTGTCCGGACTTCAGCTTTTAACTTCTCAAGATGAGCAATATGAGATTTCAAACCATCAAATTCTTTAGTCATATCATCGAGCTCTTTATTCATATAACACATAAAGCTTTTTTGTTCCTTAAGCTCGTTTCTAAAGAAATTATTATGCTCAAATTGTAAGACCATAAAACTCCTGACGTTGCTTTCGATCTCTTCTAACCTTTTAAGGTGAAGATCACCAAATCAAGGTAGAGCCATCGTGACAAGCAAGCAATCCAACACACAAGCAAACAAGAAACGGGCAAAAGAGGCAAATAGGGAAAGAGAAGGAGGACGGAGAGAGAGGGCGAATAAAATGGCAAGGGTGAAGTGGGGGAGAGGAAAACGAGAGGCAAATGGCAAATAATGTAATGCGGGAGATAAGGGTTTGTGATGGGTACTTGGTATGTTGACTTTTGCGTAGACTCCCCGGCAATGGCGCCAGAAATCCTTCTTGCTACCTCTTGAGCACTACGTTGCTTTTCCCTTGAAGAGGAAAGGGTGATGCAGCAAAGTAGCGTAAGTATTTCCCTCATTTTTTGGGAACTAGGGTATCAATCTAGTAGGAGGCCACACACGAGTCCCTCGCACCTACACAAACAAATAAAATCCTCGCAACCAACGCAATAAAGGGGTTGTCAATCCCTTCACGGTCACTTACGAAAGTGAGATTTGATAGATATGATAAGATAATATTTTTGGTATTTTTATGATAAAGATGCAAAGTAAAGAAAGCAAAATAAACGGAAAAGGAAATAGCTTGTTGATGGGAGATTAATATAATAGAAAATAGACCCGGGGGCCATAGGTTTCACTAGTGGCTTCTCTCGAGAGCATAAGTATTACGGTGGGTAAACAAATTATTGTTGAGCAATTTACAGAATTGAGCATAGTTATGAGAATATCTAGGTATGATCATGTATATAGGCATCACGTCCGAGACAAGTAGACCGACTCCTACCTGCATCTACTACTATTACTCCACACATCGACCGCTATCCAGCATGCATCTAGAGTATTAAGTTCAAAAGAAGAAAGTAACACTTTAAGTAAGATGACATGATGTAGAGGTATAAACTCATGCAATATGATGTAAAACCCATCTTGTTATCCTTGATGGCAACAATACAATACGTGCCTTGCTGCCCCTACTGTCACTGGGAAAGGACACCGCAAGATTGAACCCAAAGCTAAGCACTTCTCCCATTGGAAGAAAGATCAATCTAGTAGGCCAAACCAAACTAATAATTGGAAGAGACTTGCAAAGATAACCAATCATACATAAAAGAATTCAGAGAAGATTCAAACATTGTTCATAGATAAACTTGATCATAAACCCACAATTCATCGGTCTCAACAAACACACCGCAAAAGAAGATTACATTGAATAGATCTCCACAAGAGAGGGGGAGAACATTGTATTGAGATCCAAAAAGAGAGAAGAAGCCATCTAGCTAATAACTATGGACCCGAAGGTCTGAGGTAAACTACTCACACTTCATCGGAGAGGCTATGGTGTTGATGTAGAAGACCTCCGTGATCGATGCCCCCTCCGACGGATCTTCGGAAAAGGCCCTGAGATGGGATCTCACGGGTATAGAAGGTTGCGGCGGCGGAATTCGGTTTTTGGCTCCGTATCAGGTAGTTTGGGGGTACGTAGGTATATATAGGAGGAAGGAGTACATCGGTGGAGCAACATGGGACCCATGAGGGTTGAGGGTGTGCTTGGGAGGGGGGGGTAGGCGCGCCCCCCTACCTCGTGCCTTCCTGGTTGCTTTCTTGACGTAGGGTCCAAGTCCTCTAGATCACGTTCGTTCCAAAATTCACGTTCCCGAAGGTTTCATTCTGTTTGGACTCCATTTGATATTTGTTTCTGCAAAACTCTGAAATAGGCAAAAAACAGCAATTCTAGGTTGGGCCTCCGGATAATAGGTTAGTCCCGTAAATGACATAAATGTATATAATAAAGCCCAATAATGTCCAAAACAGGATATAATATAGCATGGAACAATCAAAAATTATAGATACATTGGAGACGTATCAGGGAACACCACCGACCGGGTCCCCGAACACAGTTCGGCGAACCTTCTTCCTGTAACCAAACAAACACAAGAGTCACAGTCGGATGCGATTGCTGAAAAGCATGTTTATCCATACCTCCTCGATGAAGGCCTGGTTGTGTCTTCATCCGCCTTCCTCTTCGAAGGCTTGCCCGGCGCGGGAGCCAATCTCTTCGAAATCGCCGAACATCTCCCCTGTGAAGCACGATACAGTGCAGTGGGTGAGGCATAATAAGAGCACTCTTTTAGAGAAGGTGTTTCTTAATTATTTACATGTGAAGTAGGAAGAAGGCCAGGGTAGTCGGCGGTGATGGCCACTTTTGTGCCGTCATAGCTTGTCTGGTAAAACACTCCCTCCGCAAGCACCACGAATATATCCGGATCCTCTTCAAACCTAGGATCTAGCTCCTGGTTGTGGATCTCCAGCTGTGCGGCAGGACTATGAAGTCCTTCGGTGACCTTCTGCCAGTGCTGTCATAACAAACATACTTGAAATTTATCAAAAGTAATCTGTAAGGGGAATGAGTGGAATAGAGGGGTCGAAGCTTACCCAACTGGGAGGATCATACATAGAATACCCATCTTTGCGCTTAATGCGAAGAAACTTCTCTTCCTCCCCTTTAAACAGCTCGGCCAATATTTTGGCCAGAGCGGCGGGGGTATCCGGACCCTTCCGGCCATAGCGGGAGGCGTCATCCTCTCCATTGTAGTGCCACATGGGCAGCCCTCTGTATTCTAGCGGTTGAACCCCTCGCACTATGGAGGTCGCCATTACCCCGTTTATTGTGAGTCCGGACTGAGCGAGCGTCTTTATCTTGCTCACAAGCTGGCAAACTTCTGCGCTGTCATCCTCTTCAAGACCCCGGGGACGCCAGCTGTGGCGTTTCTTCAGCAGAATGCTCGCAAATTCAGGAAGACCCTTTCGAACTGGGTTAGGAAGCATGACGTCCTCAATGTAGAACCATTCGGAAGGCCATTCTTCGGGTGCCTTCCTTGTTGTGCCGGACAGATATCCAGTATCAGCGATACGCCATACTTCGGCTCCGCCCACTTCAAATATTGACCCCTCATGATTACACGTGACAAGACAAAAGAACTTCCTCCACAGCTCGAAATGAGCCTCGATACCCAGGAATAGTTCGCATAAAGCGACATAACCCGCAATGTGCAGAATGGAGGCAGGGGTGAAGTTGTGCAGCTGGAGGCCATAGTATTCCAAAAGCCCTCGGAGGAACGGATGAATGGGAAATCCAACGCCCCTTAGCAGGTACGCGATGAAACATACTTGCTCTCCCCTTGATGGATTGGGGAAGTCCTCTACCTGAATCTCACCTTTGAAGGAATCTAGCCCCGCTCGAACAGAAACTAGATCCGCGGGGGGAAGAAATCCCTGTGCCTGCAGCTTCATTAATTGACTATGGGACACTGAACACCTCTCCCATTGGCCTTTCTGTGGGCCGGAATGGGTGGAGAAGCTGGAGGCAATAGCCATGCTGGAATGGTTTCTCCTAAGCAGTTTTCGGGGATTTCCTCCACGTGGTGCTGAATGGATCTAGGATCCAATCTCTTTAATAGGTGCTCTTCCTTGCATGGACAGGGTGTTATCTGCAAAAATACCCTGACCTTCCACCTTCGCTTGACACGTGGAAGGCGAAGTTATTTAACGCGCAGAAGCCAAGGGGAGCGACATTGAACCGATGGCCGAATACATCACTTGGAGATCATTAAAGGAGGAACCCGCCTTGCAATGCCGAAGACAATTTGTGTGCCAAACACCTCGCTATTGAAGACTGGTTCGGGGGCTACCGAGGGAGTCCTGGACTAAGGGGTCCTCGGGCGTCCAGCCTGTTATCCATGGGCCGGACTGATGGGTTGTGAAGACATGAAGGCCGAAGACTGTACCTGTGTCCGGATTGGACTCTCCTGGGCGTGGAAGGCAAGTTTGGCGACCGACTATGAAAATTCCTTCTTATGTAACCGACTCTATGTAATCCTAGATTCCCTCCCTAGTGTCTATATAAACCGGAGGGGTTAGTCTGGAAAGGATAAATTCATTACCATAGTCATACAAGCTAGGCTTCTAGGGTTTAGACATCACGATCTCATGGTAGATCAACTCTTGTAATACTCATGTTCATCAAGATCAATCAAGCAGGAAATAGGGTATTACCTCCATAGAGAGGGCCCGAACCTGGGTAAACATCATGTCCCCCGTCTCCTGTTACCATCGATCCTAGACACACAGTTCGGGACCCCCTACCCGAGATCCGCCGGTTTTGACACCGACACCCTCAATTCCATTTTTTGTAGTTTTCTTTTATAAACTAAACTAGTGATAAAACAAGAAACAAAAATATTCGATTGCAAGATCTAAAGATATACCTTCAAGCACTTACCTCCCCGGCAACGGCGCCAGAAAAGAGCTTGATGTCTACTACACAACCTTCTTCTCGTAGACGTTGTTGGGCCTCCAAGTGCAGAGGTTTGTATGACAATAGCAATTTTCCCTCAAGTGGATGACCTAAGGTTTATCAATCCGTGGGAGGTGTAGGATGAAGATGGTCTCTCTCAAACAACCCTGCAACCAAATAGCAAAGAGTCTCTTGTGTCCCCAACACACCCAATACAATGGTAAATTGTATATGTGCACTAGTTCGGTGAAGAGATGGTGATACAAGTGCAAATGGATGGTAGATATAGGTTTTTGTAATCTGAAAATATAAAAACAACAAGGTAACTAATGATAAAAGTGAGCACAAACGGTATTGCAATGCGTTGAAACAAGGCCCAGAGTTCATACTTTCACTAGTGCAAGTTCTCTCAACAATAATAACATAATTGGATCATATAACTATCCCTCAACATGCAACAAAGAGTCACTCCAAAGTCACTAATAGCGGAGAACAAACAAAGAGATTATTGTAGGGTACGAAACCACCTCAAAGTTATTCTTTCCGATCGATCTATCATAGAGTTTGTACTAGAATAACACCTTAAGACACAAATCAACCAAAACCCTAATGTCACCTAGATACTCCAATGTCACCTCAAGTATTCGTGGGTATGATTATACGATATGCATCACACAATCTCAGATTCATCTATTCAACCAACACAAAAACTTCAAAGAGTGCCCCAAAGTTTCTACCGGAGAGTCAAGACGAAAACGTGTGCCAACCCCTATGCATAAGTTCACGAGGTCACAAAACTCGCAAGTTGATCACCAAAACATACATCAAGTGGATCACGTGATATCCCATTGTCACCACAGATTAGCACATGCAATACATACATCCAGTGTTCTCAAATCCTTAAAGACTCAATCTGATAAGATAACTTCAAAGGGAAAACTCAATTCATCACAAGAGAGTAGAGGGGGAAAATATCATAAGATCCAGCTATAATAGCAAAGCTTGCGATACATCAAGATCGTACCACCTCAAGAACACGAGAGAGAGAGAGAGAGAGAGAGAGAGAGAGAGATCAAACACATAGCTACTGGTACATACCCTCAACCCCGAGGGTGAACTACTCCCTCCTCGTCATGGAGAGCACTGGGATGATGAAGATGGCCACCGGAGAGGGATCCCCCCCTCCAGTAGGGTGCCGGAACGGGTCTAGATTGGTTTTCGGTGGCTATAGAGGCTTCTGGCGGCGGAACTCCCGATCTATTCTGCTCCCTGATGTTTTGAGGGTATATGGACATATATATGCGAAAGAAGTTGGTCAGGGGAGCCACGAGGGGCCCACGAGGGTGGGGGCACGCCCAGGGGGTAGGGCGCGCTACCCTGCCTCATGGCTTCCTTGAAGCTTCCCTGACGTCTACTCCAAGTCTCCAGCATTGCGTCCGTTCCAAAAATAACTCTCCCGAAGGTTTCATTCCGTTTGGACTCCCTTTGATATTCCTTTTCTTCGAAACACTGAAATAGGCAAGAAAACAACAATTTGGGCTGGGCCACCGGTTAATAGGTTAGTCCCAAAAGTGATATAAAAGTGTATAATAAAGCCCATAAACATACAAAACAGATAATATAATAGCATGGAACAATCAAAAATTATAGATACTTTGGAGACGTATCATCCATCGATGTCACCCCCTGGTTTTTCTTTTAATTCAAATTTAAATCAAATTTTGACTAGAAACTTTGACCATCCATAACTTTTAAATCATAAGTCCAAATGAGTTGATTCTTTTTGCATTGTGTTTATTTTGAAAAGTTCTAGCAGCACACCAAAATGGAGATTTTTCCTTGCTGTCCAGAATTTCTAGTGATTTTCAGAGTTGTTCTTGATATTTTATTTTGTTGTTTTAAATTATTTTCATAGGGAGAAGCTTGTCTTGAAGATAACCAGGAGTGTGAACCTCCTCTGCAGTAAGGCAAGCCACACCAACATTTGTATGGTGTCATTTCAATATCTATGATTTTTCGAACTTGAATATGAGTTACTTTCATGCATTTAATTATTTAAATGAATATTTCTTATGCAAGTTACCTTGTCATGCTTGAAATGCTTATTTATAGTACTGGTTGAATGCATGAACTATTTTAAGTCAGTAGAAGAAATTTTTGATTGTGTGGTTATGTTTTGATGATTAATGGTAGTTTCTTTATGTGATAAATTGATTTTAATATATTATGGTATAACCAAAATGATGAGTGATAAAACCCAGTAAATTTTAATGATGAGTAGTGCAAGAAGGAAACTTTGATGATGTTGATCTGTTTACTTTGAGTGGTATGTTTTACATGTTGAATAGTTGCATGATCATGGCATATGGTGACTTGAGTAATTTTATTTCCAGTTAAAACTGATGTTAATTCAACTTGAACATAAACGTTGATCGAGTCATGGTGCTACTGAATCAAGTTTTTCCCAGTGCAACCACATTTGCCTTTATGGGAAGGTCTTTATTTGGTCCGTTTTCATGCCTCTGGTCGGTACCTCCAACGAGGGAAGGTTATGGGCGTGCGGTACCCTGGCCCGGTAAGCAGACATAACCTTGTGTGCCTGTTTGTTGTTTTGGTACCTTGTCCCCGTTTGGGACCGTTTTTGCCACGACGGTGGCCGTTGGTGCCTTTGGTAGGCACGACGCCACCCATGACTTAGCCCGGTGGGGAGATAGTCGGAGTGGCCGGGAGAGTGTCATGGCAATGGGAGGGTTTTGTCGGAATGCCGTTGGTCCACCCAAATGCGAAGACGAGGCCATGGATTCTGTGGTGTGGGTAAAGTGCGCTACCTCTGCAGAGTGTATTTAATCTATCGATAGCCGTGTACTCGGTTACAAGCACAGCTCGTGAGTAAGTCACACCATGGATCAACATTAATAAGTAATCTTGCACACTAAATTGTTATTGTTTGGCACTGGTTATGTCATTATTTGTGAGATCAGACTATGATTGTGGTGGGAACCAAAGTGTTGGTTTCATTTGTGATCCAGGTATGATCACCGTTTTGGTTACGAGGTAACCCATCTTGTAAGAGAGTCCGAGTGACTCGGTGCACAAGTTGATTTTACTGCATCGGTAATATGTCTTGCATTGCATTAAACCTGATAGATTGTCATGATATTGTTTGCCATTATGCTTATGCTTGTTGTGATATTGCAAGTACATTCAATGTACTGACATGGTGTGTCATGCCAGATTTCAGGAAAGTCGTATCGGATCGGAGTGCTTCCCGTGTCTAGATCGTGTCCACATCGGTGTCCCTGTGCTGTGGAGTTCCACCTCATCGTTGTTCCGCTGTTGCGTAGTTATCGTGATCGAGGCCCCTTCATGTTCATGAAATAATGTACATACTGTTCAGCCGCACCGTGTGTGCCGCTTGGCCTTGCTATTTGATGTAATATCGAACCTATGTTTCCGCTAGCATCAATAAAGCAGTTGTTTTCTGTACCAAATTGTTGTGTGTTGCCAGAAGACTTGATCTCTGGGCTGGCAATGCAAGGTAAACCGGTTGCTCTGAGCCGGGGTGCCACAACCAATGAGGATGATGAACCCCTCTATGATGGTGTCTAGATTGGATCTATGGTTTCTGGAACTTGCGGCGGCTAGAATTGTGTTTCGTCGACTCCCCTAGGGCTTTTGGAATATTGGGGTATTTATAGAGCAAAGAGATGGTGCGGGAGGCGACCGAGGTGGGCACAACCCACCAGGGTGTGCCTGGGCCCTGAGGCATGCCTAGGTGGGTTGTGCTCCCCTCGGAGCCCCCTGTGGTACTTCCTTGGCCCATCATGTATCTTTTGGTCCCAAAATCTCCAAAAAGTTTTTTGTGTTTGGACTCCATTTTGGTATTGATTTTCTATGAAGTAAAAAAACAACAACTGGCACCGGACACTATGTCAATAGGTTAGTCCCAAAAAATGATATAAAGTTGCTATAAAATGATTGTAAAACATCCTAGAATGATAATATAACATCATGGAACAATAAAAATTATAGATACGTTGGAGACGTATCAACATCCCCAAGCTTAATTCCTACTCGTCCTCGAGTAGGTAAATGATAAAAATAGAATTTTAATACTGCCTAACATGTTCATCACATATTCTTTTCTTTGTAGCATGGACATTTGGACTTTTATATGATTCAAAGCAAGAGTCTAGTTTTGACATGAAGGTTTCAATACTCAAGTATATAAACAAGCAACCATGTCTTTCAAAATATCAACACTAAAGCAAGTTATCCCTAGCCTATTATGCTCAATCATTGATCCATTCATGAAACACACTCGCATATTAGCTACACCAAATGCTCAAGTACGATCATAGTGCCCCTTAGTTGGTGCTTTATAAGAGAAGATGTAGACTCAAATTAAAATTACATAAAGGAAATAGAGAGGCCCTTCGCAGAGGGAAGTAGGGACTTGTAGAGGTGCGAGAGCTTAAAGCGAAAAATTAAGAGATAAAACATTTTGGGTGGCATGCTTTTCCTGTCAACAAAACTGACCGAGTAATTCCCAACACTTTCCATGCTAGATATATCATAGGAGGTTTCCAAACAGAAAATAAAGTTTATTCCTTTTTCCACAATACTTTCACATTCCACAGCTAATCGAATCCACGGGTGCCGTCCATACCAACACTTCTCAAGGAATTTATTATTTGACAACATAAAGTAAATTCATTTTTCATTTCGGGACCGGGCATCCCTAATACCTATGTCGTACTCCCGTGCAATGACAAGTGAATAAAAACTCATCTTGAGAATAACACATCTAGCATGGAAAATATTCACCAGCGACTACCGCTTCATGAGCGGTACGAGCACACAAAAATGAAATTTATTTTGAAAATTAGAGATGGCACAAACAAATTTGCTTAGAACGATGAAAGAATACCGCATATAGGTAGGTATAGTGGACTCATGTGGCAAAACTGGGTTTAAGGGTTTTGGATGCACAAGTAGTAATCATACTTAGTGCAAATGAAGGCTCGCAAAAGATTGAGAAGCATCCAACCAAGAAACGAAAGATCTCATAAGCGAGCATTAAGCATAACTAACACCGAATAATGCACCATAAGTAGGATCTAATTTCATTGCATAACTATTGACTTTCATGCTTGCATAGGGAATCACAAACCTTAACATCAATATTCTTACTAAAGCATAATTACTCATCAACATGACTCACATATTGTATCATCAATACCGCAAAACTATTACAAAGAATCAAGTTTATTTTGTCCAATGATCTTCATGAAAGTTTTTATTATATCCTTCTTGAATATCTATCAATTTGGGACTAATTTCATATGTTACTTTTTATAGATCAAATAAATCTAAGTGAAGAACATGAGCATAAAAAGATTTCTTCTCTCAAAATAATTTAAGTGAAGCACGAGAAAATTTCTAATTTTTTTACTAACTCTCAAATAAATCTAGGTGAAGCATGAGATAATTTCTTCAAAAATACTAAAACACACCATGCTAAAAAGATATAAGTGAAGCACTAGAGAAATTCCATAGCTCCAAAAATTTAAGTGAAGCATAAAGAGCAATTCTAACAAATCATAGCATAATTTTGGCTCTCTCAAGTAGGTGTGTCCAGCAAGGATAGATGACACAAAATAAACAAAACAAGAAAAGACTCATATAATACAATACGCTCCAAGCAAAACTCATGACATGTGACGAATAAAAATTAGATCCAAGTAAGATACCGATGGTCATTAGAAGAAAGAGGGGATGACACTCGGGCATCCCCAAGCTTAGTTGCTTGCTTCTATTTAATATAATAGCTTGGGATGCCATGGGGAATCCCCAAGCTTCGACTCTTCTTACTCCTTATTCCTTCATCCATCGTTTTCTCACCCAAAACTTGAAAACTTCAATCACACAAAACTCAACAAACCTTCGTGAGATCCGTTAGTATAACAAAGCAAATCACTACTCTAAGTACTATTGCAAACATATTCATATTTTATTTTTGCATTATATATACTCTATTCCAACTTCACTATAGCTTATACCCTCCAATACAAACCATAGATTCATCGAAATAAGCACACAAGACAAAGAAAACAAAATCTGTCAAAAACAAAATAGTCTGTAGCAATCTAAAAACTTCAAATACTTCCATAACTCCAAAAATTCTGAAAAATTTGAACAACGTAGGAAATTTGTATATCAATATTTTGTATAGAATTCAGAATTTTATGCGCTTTTGTGATTTTTAACAATTCTGTGACCGACGCACAAAGTTTCTATTTTTCAACAAGATCAAATCAACTTCACCCAACAAAATTCCAAAGGCTTTGCTTGGCACAAACACTAATTAAAACACAAAAAACACAACCATAATAGTATAATAATTGTGCAAATACTCAGGAACAGAAATAAAAAGACAAAAATAAATTTTATTCATTGGGTTGCCTACCAACGAGCACTATCATTTTATGCCCCTAGCTAGGCATAATACAAAGATCTAAGGGTTGTCATCTTTATTTATAGATCCATAAGATGCCCTCATGATTGATTCATATGGTGGATTAATTCTTGTTCTAGGGAAGTGTTCCATACCCTTCCTTAGTGGAAATTGAAATTTAATATTGCCTTCTTTCTTGTCAATCACGACACCAATAGTACGTAAAAATGGTCTACTAAGTATAATATGACAAGACGGATTGCAATCAATATCAAGAACAATAAAATCTATGGGCACATAATTCCTATTTTCAAGAATAAGAACATCATTAATACTTCTCATAGTCATTTTAATAGTAGAATCCGCCAAGTGCAAATTAAGAGAACATTCTTCAATATCGATAAGACCACATCACATAAAGATTTTGGAATTGTGGGAAAACTAGCACCCAAATCACATAAATAAAAACACTCATAATTTTTAATATTGAATTTGATAGTAGGTTCCCATTCATCATGTAATTTTCTAGGAATGAAAACTCTAATTCCAACTTTTATTCCAAGGCTTTCATCATAGCATCAACAATATGTTTAGTAAAAGCTTTATTTTGTTCATATGCATGGGGTGAATTTATCATGGATTGCAACAAAGAAATACAATCAATCAAAGAGAAATTATCATAATTAAATTCTTTGTAATCAAAAAGAGTGGGCACATCACTAATTAAAGTTCTCACATCTCCAAACCCACTTTTGTCAATTTTCTCAACAAGATTTTCACCCTCCAAATTATCGGGACGACTTCTAGCTAAAGTTGACTCTTCTTTAGTCCCTTTATCATCAATATTAATTCCACTAAAAATGCATCAATAGAAGAAAAACCAATCAGTTTAAGATCTTCATCATTTTTATGAAAGCAATCGCTAGAAAACGCATTTTCTAAAAATTCTCTTTTAGCTCTAAGCATAGCGGTTCTTTTCTTACTTTCATCGATAGAAACATATAAAGCTTTTATTGATTCCTCAACCTTAGGCACAAAAAATTTCATCTTGAGTTTTTCTACATCATGAGAAATTCTATCAATCCTTCTAGACATATCATCAATCTTACTCAACTTTTCTTTTATCGTAGTATTAAAATTCTTTTCAGCATCGATAAATTCTTTAATATTATTCTCAAGATCAGAGGTGTTCCTATTATTATTATAAGAAGGATTACCATAGAAATTACCTTAATTATTAGAGGAGCTACTAGGAAAAGGCCTAGGATTAAAATTACCTCTAGAACAATTCTTATTAAAAAAAATTCACCAAACAAAATCCACATCTATGGCATCACTATTTTGCTCAATCAAAGTAGACAAAAGCACATCATTAAGATCAATAGGAGCACTTTTGTTAGCAACCAATTTCATAAGTGCATCAACTTTTTCACTCAAAGTAGAAATTTCTTCAACCGAATTAACTTTTTTACTAGTAGGAGCTCTTTTGGTATGCCATTGTGAATAATTTGCCATAATATTATCAAGCAATTTAGTAGCTTAACCCAAAGTAATTTCCATGAAAGTAACACCCGTGGCATAATCTAAAAGATTTCTAGAAACAAAATTTAATCCCGCATAAAAAAAATTGTATGATCATCCAAAGATTTAAACCATGAGTAGGGCAATTTCTTAGCATCAATTTCATTCTTTCCCAAGATTGCGCAACATGTTCATGCTCAAGTTGCTTAAAATTCATGATTTGTGTCCTAGGGAAATAATTTTCACGGGCGGAAAGTACTTAGTAATAAAAGCATCCTTGCACTTATCCCAAGAATCGATACTATTGCGAGGCAAATAAGAAAAACAAATTTTTGCACGATCTCGCAAAGAAAATGGGAATAATTTCAACTTCACATTATCATTGTCCACATATTTTTTCTTTTGCATATCGCATAATTCCAAGAATGTGTTAAGATGGGATGCGACATCCTCATTAGGAGTACCAGAAAATTGATCTTTCATAACAAGATTTCAACAAAGCGGCATTAATATCACAAGACTGCGCACTAGTGGTGGGAGGAGAAATCGGAGTGCTAATAAAATCATTGTTGTTGGTATTGGATAAATCACACAACTTGGTGTTCTCTTGAGTCATCATGACTAGCAACAAGATTGCACTCAAAAACAGATCTGACGAGAAAATGGCGAACGACAAAGACAACGAATAAAACGGTAATTTTCTTCGAAGTGGGGGAGTTGAAAACAAGAGGAAAATGGAAAATAATGTAAATTGCAAGGAGATGAGATTTGTGATTAGGAACCTGATAGATGTTGATGATGTTTCCCCAGCAACGGCGCTAGAAATTCCTTTTGATTGCGGCTTGAACTATGTCGATATTTCCCCAAAGAGGAAGGGATGATGCAGCACGACTACAATAGGTATTTCCCTTAGTGATGAGACCAAGGTTATCGAACCAGTAGGAGAACCATGCAAAACTACGTAAACGGTACCTGCTCACAAAGAACACATACTTGCAACCTGACGTAAAGAGGGGTTGTCAATCCCTCTCGGGTAAAAAGATAGATAAAATTGTAGTAGATTGGATAAATAGATCTCGCGGGAATGCGAGATAAAATAAATAACAATAGATTGCAGCAAGGTATTTTTGGGTTTTTGGATTAATAGATCTGAAAATAAAAGATACAAATAAATAAAAAGGAAAATAGCAATATAGATCTGAAAGTATATGATGAGAAAATAGACTTGGGGGCCGTAGATTTCACTAGTGGCTTCTCTCGAGAAAATAGCATACGGTGGGTAAACAAATTGTTGTTGGGCAACTGATAGAACTTCAAATAATTATGACGATATCCAGGCAATGATCACTATATATGCATCACATCCAAGATTAGTAGACCGACTCTTGCCTGCATCTACTACTATTACTCCACAAATCGACCACTATCCAAGATGCATCTAGTGTATTAAGTTCATGGAGAAACAGAGTAATGCAATAAGAACAACGACATGATGTAGACAAGATATATTCATGTAGGATTAGACCCCATCTTGTTATCCTTAATAGAAATGATACATATGTGTCATTTCCCCTTCTATAACTGGGATTGAGCACCATAAGATCGAACTCATCACAAAGCACCTCTTCCCATGCAAGAAAAATCAATCTAGTCGGCCTAACTAAACCAAATATTCGAAGAAGAAATACAAGGCTATAAGTAATCATGCATATAAGAGATCAAAAGACTCAAAAATAACTTTCATGGATAAAAAAATAGATCTGATCATAAACTCAAAGTTCATCGGATCCCAACAAACACACCGCAAAAAGAGTTACATCAAATAGATCTCCAAGACCATTGTGAGAATCAAAAGAGAGAGAGAGGAAGCCATCTAGCTACTAACTACGGATCCGAAGGTCTACAATGAAGTACTCACGCATCATGGGAGAGGCACCAATGAGGATGATGAACCCCTCCGCGATGGTGTCTAGATTGGATTTTGGTTTCTGGAACTTGCGGCGGCTGAAATTGTGTTTTGTCGACTCCCCTAGGTTTTTTTGGAATATTGGGGTATTTATAGAGAAAAGAGGCGGTGCGGGAGGCGGCCGAGGTGGGCACAACCCACCAAGGTGCGCCTGGGCCCCCCAGGCGCGCCCAGGTGGGTTATACTCCCCTCGGAGCCCTCCTCTGTTACTTCCTTGGCCCATCGTGTGTCTTCTGGTCCATAAAAATCTCCAAAAAGTTTTGCTGCGTTTGGACTCCGTTTGGTATTGATTTTCTACGAAGTAAAAAACAAGCAAAAAATACAACAATTGGCGCTGGGCACTATGTCAATATGTTAGCCCCAAAAAATGATATAAAGTTGCTATAAAATGATTGTAAAACATCCAAGAATGATAATATAACAACATGGAACAATCACAAATTATAGATACGTTGGTGACGTATCAATGTGCGGATGATGGTGTCATTGAAGTCCCCCCTATAATAAAGAAGAATTGGGTAAGGTCGACCAACTACTCAAAAAAGTAGGATAAAACATTTTAATCATGGTGAGAGAGGGTTTAAGCATTGATCTAGTAGTAGGGAGCATCAAAACGGAGTTATGGGAAGCGCATTGCAGACCACTATCATTGAAATGTGAAAGTACCCTCTGATACGTCCATTTTGCATCATGTTTTCCTACTTTTATTTATAATGTTTTTGTGCATAATAATGCTTTATGGAGTAATTCTAATACATTTTCTCCAATAATGTGCAAGGTTTACACAAAGAGGGAGAATGCCGGCAGCTGGAATTCTGGACCGAGAAAAGCTATGTCAGAGTTACCTATTCTATACATCTCCAAATGAGCTAAAAATTTACGGAGAATTGTTTTGAAATATATAAAAAATTACTAGAGCAAATAACTATCGGAGGGGGCCCACCTGGTGAGCACAAGACACCAGGGCACACCAGGGCCCCCAGCCGCTCCCTGGTGGGTTGTGCTCAGCCCAGCCCACTTTCAGCGCCCATCTTCTGGTATATAGGTCATTTTGACCTAGAAAAAATGAGGAGATGACTTTCATGATGGAGGGCCACTGTCTCGAGGCGGAACTTGGGCAGGAGCACTTTTGCCCTCTCGCGGAGCGATTCCGCTGGGGGAACTTCCCTCCCGGAGGGGGAAATCGAAGCCAGCTTCATCACCAACAACCCTCTCATGTTTGGGAGGTCAATCTCCATCAACATATTCAACAACGCCATCTCCTCTCAAACCCTAGCTCATCTCTTGTGTTCAATCTTTGTTACAGGAACCTCAGATTGGTACCTGTGGTTGACTAGTAGTGTTGATTACATCTTGTAGTTGATTACTATATGGTTTATTTGGTGGAAGATTATACTTTTGTTCTTGAGGTCATGGGAGAAATCTTGTTGCAAGTAATCATGTGAACTTGATATGTGTTTGATATTTTGATGATAGGTATGTTGTGATTCCCTTAATTTGTGGTGTCATGTGAACGTCGACTACATGGCACTTCACCATATTTGGGCTTAAGGGAATGCATTGTGGAGTAGTTATTAGATGATGGGTTGCTAGAGTGACAGAAGCTTAAACCCTAGTTTATGCGCTACTTTGTAAGGGACCGATTTGGATCCAAAAGTTTAATGCTACAGTTAGATTTTATCTTAATACTTTTCTCGTAGTTGCGGATGCTTGCGAGGGGGTTAATCATAAGTAGGAGGTTTGTTCAAGTAATAAAAAAACCTATGCACAGGTCCACCCACATATCAAATTATCAAAGTAGCGAACACGAATCAAACCAACATGATGAAAGTGACTAGATGAAATTCCCATATACCCTCAAGAACACTTTGCTTATTATAAGAGACCATCTTGGCTTGTCCTTTGCCACAAAAGGATTGGGCTACCTTGCTGCACTTTATTTACCGTTGCCATTACTTTCTCGTTACAAATTATCTTGCTATCAAACTACTCGTTACTGATAATTTCAGTGCTTGCAGAAATTACCTTCCTGAAAAGCACTTGTCTTTTCCTTCTGCTCCTCGTTGGGTTCGACACTTTTACTTATCGAAAGGATTATGATTGATCCCCTATACTTTTGGGTCATCAAGACTCTTTTCTGGTGTCGTTGCCGGGGAGTGAAGCGCTCTTGGTAAGTGGAAATTGGTAAGGAAAAAATATTACTACGTGTTGAAATTTATTGTCACTTGTTACTATGGAGGACCATCCTTTGAGGGGTTTGTTCGAGATATCTTCACCTCGACCGAAACCACAATTAGTTGCCCCTCAACATACTGCACCTACTAAAAATATTGGTTATAAAATTCCTTCGGGTATGATAGACACTAGTAGAAAGAGGGCTCTGGTTCAGGCCGGGTCAGCCCATTAGTCCCAGTTCAGTCCAGAACCGGGACCCATGGGGGCATTGGTCCTGGTTCGTGAGGCCAGGGGCCTGCCGGGCCTCATGGGGGCATTGGTCTCTGCTCATCTGGCCCCTTTGGTCCCGGTTGGTAGGACGAACCGAGACCAATGGGCCTCGCTCCTGGCCCACCAGCATTGGTCCTGCTTCGTGGCTTGAACCGGGACCAAAGGCTTCCCTTTAGTCCCGGTTCATGCCACGAACCGGGACCAATGAGGTGCCTATATATACCCCTCACCCGCGAGCAGAGCACTCCACAGTGCTCTGTTTTTCTCTGGCTGACGAGGGGAGGGCTTTGTGGTGCTCTAGCTCACCTCCTATGCACATGAGGTGTTCGATGAAATGCCCGAGACACACTAGTTAAGCTTTCTCCTCTCGAAGCTCGACCTCAAAGCTCCATTATCCTCAAGATTTTTCTAGGTTTAGCGGCCCGTCACATCCCATTCCCGTCTTCACCGCCGTTGATCGCCCGCACCGACCGCGTCGCTGGCACCACCGTGGTGAGCCTCTTGTTCTTATCTTCTTTCTGAAAGGAAAAAAAATTCTTACTTTAGATAGTTACTTGTCTAATTTTCTTACTTTTATTATTGCTTGTTATTATATATATAGTGCGATGGTTTTGGTATCCGCCCCCGTCGGCCCTCGTCCTGGCTATGATTCAGATGTGGTATATATTATCTTTTTATAACTATTTGGTTCATTTATTGTTGTGACAATTATGCCGACCAACGTGACATAATTTTTATTTATGTAGGAGGTAGTTGAACCGGAAATTCCAACCGACCCTATTGTCGAGAGGTTAAATTTAGTTGAAGAAGAAAACAATTACTTGAAGGAAAAAATGAAAAAATTGAGGAGGAGAAGATGATATTGGAGTTGCATGTTGCGGATGTCGTCGATGATCACAAGATCAAGATGGATGCAATGCGGTTGAAGATGAGAAAGATTAGAAAATATGCCATTCATATCAAGGCTTGGTATCATTATGCCGTTGGATCAATTGTTACCTTGGTTGCGATTATGATCGCATTTGTTTTCACATTGAAATGTTTTACATAGTTTCAATGTATGGTTTAATTAATTAGATGCTCTGGAGAGCTATATGTTGTTAGATGAGAACTATGTATGTACTTTGGTTTTAATGTGATGATGAACTTCTATTAATTTGGTCACTTAATTATCTATTCATGATGTTCTGTAATGGTTTTTGACACACTTAATTATATATAATGCACGCAGATGAACCGGTAATGGATGTACGGTGACAGACACACCTCCGAGTACATTAAGGGCGTGCATGATTTTCTCGAAGTGGCTGAGGCAAATAAGCAGAATGGTTTTATGTGTTGTCCATGCCCTAAATGTGGGAATATGAAGTCTTACTCTGACCGGAAAATCCTTCACACCCACCTGCTTTACAATGGTTTCATGCCACACTATAATACTTGGACGAGGCACGGAGAAATAGGGGTTATGATGGAAGACGGCAAAGAAGAAGAGGACGATGACAACTATGTGCTCCCTGAATACGGTGATGCTACAACGGGGGAAGCTACTGAAGATCAAGAGGAACCAGACGATGTGCCCAATGATGCTGCAACGGGGGAAGCTGCTGAAGATCATGAGGAACCAGATGATGTGCCCGATGATGATGATCTCCGCCGGGTCATTGTAGATGCAAGGACGCAATGCGAAAGTCAAAAGGAGAAGCTGAAGTTCGATCGCATGTTAGAGGATCACAAAAAAGGGTTGTATCCCAATTGCGAAGATGGCAACACAAAGCTCGGTACCGTACTGGAATTGCTGCAGTGGAAGGCAGAGAATGTTGTGCCTGACAAAGGATTTGAGAAGCTACTGAAAATATTGAAGAAGAAGCTTCCAAAGGATAACGAATTGCCCGATAGTATATACGCAACAAAGAAGGTCGTATGCCCTCTAGGATTGGAGGTGCAGAAGATACATGCATGCCCTAATGACTGCATCCTCTACCGCGGTGCATACAAGGATCTGAACGCATGCCCGGTATGCGGTGCATTGTGGTATAAGATCAGACGAGATGACCCTGGTGATGTTGACGGCAAGCCCCCTAGGAAGAGGGTTCCTGCGAAGGTGATGTGGTATGCTCCTATTATACCACAGTTGAAACGTCTGTTCAGAAACGAAGAGCATGCCAAGTTGATGTGATGGCACAATGAGGACCGTAAGAAAGAGGGGAAGTTGAGAGCACCCGCTGACGGGTCGCAGTGGAGAAAAATTGAGAGAAAGTACTGGCCTGAGTTTGCAAGTGATCCAAGGAACGTATGGTCTGGTTTAAGCGCGGATGGCATTAATCCTTTTGGGGAGCAGAGCAGCAATCACAGCACCTGGCCCGTGACTCTATGTATGTATAACCTTCCTCCTTGGATGTGCATGAAGCGGAAGTTCATTATGATGCCAATTCTCATCCAAGGCCCTAAGCAACCCGACAACGACATTGATGTGTTCCTAAGGCCATTAGTTTAAGAACTTTTACAGCTATGGACTGGAAACGGTGTATGTACGTGGGATGAGCACAAACAGGAGGAATTTAACCTGCACGCGTTGCTGTTTGTAACCATCAACGATTGGCCCGCTCTCAGTAACCTTTCAGGACAGACAAACAAGGGATACCACGCATGCACACACTGTTTAGATGAAACTGAAAGTATATACCTGGACAAATGCAGGAAGAATGTGTACCTGGGCCATCGTTGATTTCTTCCGACCAACCATCAATGTCGAAAGAAAGGCAAGCATTTCAAAGGCGAGGAAGATCACCAGAAGAAGCCCGCCATGTGTACCGGTGATCACGTACTTGCTATGGTCAATGATTTACACATAATCTTTGGAAAGGGTCCCGTCGGACTAGCTGTTCCGAATGACACTGAGGGACACACACCCATGTGGAAGAAGAAATCTATACTTTGGGACCTACCCTACTGGAAAGACCTAGAGGTCCGCTCTTCAATCGACGTGATGCACGTGACGAAGAACCTTTGCGTGAACCTGCTAGGCTTCTTGGGCGTGTATGGGAAGACAAAATATACACCTGAGGCACGGGAGGACCTGCAACGTTTGCACGAAAAAGACGGCATGCCTCCGAAGCAGTATGAAGGTCCTGCCAGCTACGCTCTTACGAAAGAAGAGAAAGAAATCTTTTTTGATTGCATGCTCAGTATGAAGGTCACGACTGGCTTCTCGTCGAATATAAAGGGAATGATAAATATGCCAGAGAAAAAGTTCTAGAACCTAAAGTCTCATGACTGCCACGTGATTATGACGCAACTGCTTCCGGTTGCATTGAGGGGGCTTCTACCGGAAAACATCCGATTAGCCATTGTGAAACTATGTGCATTCCTCAATGCAATCTCTCAGAAGTTGATCGATCCAAAAATCGTACCAAGGCTAAGGAGTGATGTGGCGCAATGTCTTGTCAGTTTCGAGCTGGTGTTCCCACCATCCTTCTTCAATATCATGACGCATGTCCTAGTTCATCTAGTCGACGAGATTGTCATTCTGGGGCCCGTATTTCTACACAATATGTTCCCCTTTGAGAGGTTCATGGGAATCCTAAAGAAATATGTCTATAACCGCGCTAAGCCAGAAGGAAGCATCTCCATGGGCCATCAAACAGAGGATGTCATTGGGTTTTGTGTTGACTTCATTCCTGGCCTTAAGAAGATAGGTCTCCCTAAATCGCGGTATGAGGGGAGACTGACTGGAAAAGGCACGCTGGGAGGGGACTCAATAATATGCAGGGACGGATATTCTTGGTCTCAAGCACACTACACAGTTCTACAAAACTCTACCTTGGTGACCACGTATGTCGATGAACACAAGAACAGTCTGTGCTCCAAACACCCGGAGCAGTGCGACGACTGGATTACATGGGAACACATCAGGACTTTCAGCAGTTGATTGGAAACATGTCTCAGAGGTGACAATACTGTTTGTGATGAGCTGTACTTGTTGTCCAGGGGACCATCTTTGACTGTATTGACTTACAAAGGATACGAGATAAATGGGAATACATTTTACACGATCACCCAAGATCAAAAGAGCACCAACCAAAACAGCGGTGTCCGCTTTGATGCAGCAACCGAGAGGGGAAGGACACATATTATGGTTACATAGTGGACATATGGGAACTTGACTACGGACATGATTTTAAGGTCCCTTTGTTTAAGTACAAATGGGTCAATCTATCAGGAGGCGGGGTATAGGTAGACCCACAGTACGGAATGACAACAGTGGATCTGAAAAATCTTGGGTACACTAACGAACCGTTCGTCCTAGCCAATGATGTGGCACAGGTTATCTATGTGAACGACATGTCTACCAAACCGAGAAAAAGAAAAGATAAGGAAGCAAATACATCATACGATGGGCCAAAGTGCCACATAGTTCTTTTAGGAAAAAGGGACATCGTGGGAGTGGAGGGCAAGATAGACATGTCTGAAGATTATGAAAAGTTTCATGAAATTCCTCCCTTCAAAGTCAAGGCTGACCCAAGCATCCTGATAAATGATGAAGATTATCCATGGTTACAGCACAATAAGCAAATGACACAAGCGAAGAAAAATTAAGACTTTCTCCCACAACTATTATGATGATACCATGCCAACTTTGTAATAGACGAGTATGATACCATTGTCTGTTTTGTACATGCACATGCTATGTGGGTGAAATTATGATACCATGCCAACTTTCAACTTTTTCAGAGTTCATTTGAAATGCTTTAATGTCTTATGGTTCGGCCCTCGTAATAACATTATTCAAATTTTAACTATTCAAATTTGAAAACTAATGGCACTAACAGAAAGTTTATAATTTTTCTAAAACTAATGGCACTAACAGAAAGTTTATAATTTTTCTGACCTAAAAGCAAAAAGAATTAAAAAATAAAGCAAAAAACAAAAGAAAATAAATAATGCAAAAAACAAAACAAAATAACTGGAAAAAAACTATTTTTATAGTAAAGTTAATCACAAACTTATGATTCACACAAATTTCAAAGAATTCAAATTTTAACTACTCAAATTTGAAAACTAATGGCACTAACAGAAAGTTTATAATTTTTCCAAAACTAATGGCACTAACAGAAAGTTTATATTTTTTCTCACCTAAAAGCAAAAAGTATTAAAAAATAAAGCAAAAAATAAAAGAAAATAAATAATGCAAAAAACAAAACAAAAAAACTGGAAAAAAAACTGTTTTTATAGTAAAGTTAATCACAAACTTGTGATTCACACAAATATCAAAGAATTCAAATTTTAACTATTCAAATTTGAAAACTAATGGCACTAATAGAAAGTTTATAATTTTTGTGACCTAAAAGAAAAATAATTAAAAATAAACTTTAATAAAATAAATAAAAATAGAAACAATAAGTATTTTGTTGTAAGTAGAAACAAAATAAAATAAATAAAGCAACAAAGAAAACAAAAAAGTGCCACCTACTGGGCCCCCACGGCCTGAATACGACTAGAAACCCTACCATGGGCCAGGATTCAGGCCCGCAGGTGGCCCAGTAGGCCCACAGGCACACAACGTATGGTTAGGCCCGAAATCCTACAATTGAGAGGAGCTCGAGAGGGTGGGCACAGCAGCGCTTATAAACCACTCTCGAGCTCTCTCAGCTAGCGAGGTGGTACTAAACTTTTGACGCGGGGCAGCACAAGGCCTTTGGTCCCAGTTGGTACCACCAACCGGGACTAAAGGGGGCATTGGTCCCGGTTCATGGCACCAACCGGGACCAATGGTCCTCGCCCCTGGCCCATGACCATTAGTCCCGGTTTGTGCCACAAACCATGACTAAAGGGTTGGTCCTCGTTGCGGTCAGAGTTTAGTCCCACCTTACCAACCGAAGGGGGCTCACACCGGTTTATAAGCCCTTCCCTCTCTGCCTTGTTGAGCTCCTCTCAAAGTGAAAATAGATGCCCTTATACAGGAAATTTAACCTAAAATCAGAGTGAATTTCTCTGAAATTCATAGAAATTTACTATGAATTTAGGTTGAATTTTCTCTATAAGCGCATCTATGCTCATTTTTTTAGTAAAGTTAATCACAAACTTGTGATTCACACAAATTTCAAAGAATTCAAATTTTAACTATTCAAATTTGAAAACTAATGGCACTAACAGAAAGTTTATAATTTTTCTAAAACTAATGGCACTAATAGAAAGTTTACAATTTTTCTGACCTAAAAGCAAAAAGAAATAAAAAATAAAGCAAAAAATTAAAGAAAATAAATAATTCAAAAAACAAAACAAAAAATGGAAAAAAAACTATTTTTATAGTAAAGTTAATCACAAACTTGTGATTCACACAAATTTCAAAGAATTCAAATTTTAACTATTCAAATTTGAAAACTAATGGCACTAACAGAAAGTTTATAATTTTTCTGACCTAAAAGCAAAAAGAATTAAAAATTAAATTTAATAAAATAAATAAAAATAGCAACAATAAGTATTTTGTTGTAAGTAGAAACAAAATAAAATAAATAAAGCAACAAAGAAAACAAAAAAACAAATTTGAAAACTAATGGCACTAACAGAAAGTTTATAATTTTTGTGACCTAAAAGAAAAATAATTAAAAATAAACTTTAATAAAATAAATAAAAATAGCAACAATAAGTATTTTGTTTTAAGTAATAAAATAAAATAAAATAAATAAAGCAACAAAGAAAACAAAAAACAAATTTGAAAACTAATGGCACTAACAGAAAGTTTATAATTTTTGTGACCTAAAAGAAAAATAATTAAAAATAAACTTTAATAAAATAAATAGAAATAGAAATAATAAGTATTTTTTGTAAGTAGAAAAAAAGCAACAAAGAAAAAAGTGCCACTTACCGGGCCCCCACGGCCTAAATACGACTAGAAACCCTACCATGGGCCAGGATTCAGGCCCGCAGGAGGCCCAGTAGGTCCATAGGCACACAGCGTACGGTTAGGCCCCAAAGCCTACAATTGAGAAGAGCTCGAGAGGGTGGGCGCAGCAGCGCTTATAAACCACTCTCGAGCTCTCTCAACTAGCGAGGTGGTACTAAACTTTTGACGCGGGGTAGCACAAGGCCTTTGGTCCCGGTTGGTGCCACCAACCGGGACTAAAGGGGTGCATTGATCCCGGTTCGTGGCATCAACCGGGACCAATGCCACCCTTTAGTCCCCGTTGGTGCCACCAACCGGGACCAAAGGCCGCCGCTTCCCGCCCTTTGGGCTGCTGAAAAGAGACCTTTGGTCCCGGTTGGTGGCACCAACCGGGACTAAAGGGTGGCATTGGTCCCGGTTGATGCCACGAACCGGGACCAAAGCCTTTTCTATATAAGAAAACACTTAGCAGTTTCTCCAAAATTCACTTGTTCTTCACTCTGACACCCCACGCTGCTCCTCGTCGCCGTCGCCGCCGAGCCGTGCCCCGACGCCTTCGCCCTCGCTCTTGCCCGACGCCGTCGCCGCCGAGCCCTGCTCCGACGCTGTCGCCCGTGCCCTCGCCCGACGCCGTCACCGCTCGCCGCCCTGCCCCGACGTGCGTCGCCCCGGCCCGCCCCCATCGTCGTCGTCGCCCTGCCCCGCCCCCTTCCTCGCCGGCCGTCGCCCCTGCCCTGAGCGCGCGCCCCCTGCCCCGTCGCCATCCTCGCCGCCGAACCCGCGCCCCTGCCCCTCCTCACCTTGTTCCGGCCGGTGCCCCTCCCCTGTCCTTGTTTTTTTCATATATTATATGCTTTTTTTCAGATTATATATATATATATATATATGTGAGTATATGTATTGTGTATATATGATATATGCCTTCTTTTCAGATTTTTTGTTCATATTATGATGATTTGTATTTTGCTTTTTTATAAAAATGTATATATGTTTGTATGTTCTCTTTGTATATATGTTCATATATGCAAAAGTAAGATTTATATATTTAGAAAAGTTTTTATATATTTAGGAAGAAGGAAGAGAAGGAAGAAGGAAGAAGAAGAAGAAAAAGTTTTATATATGCAAAAGTTACATTTTTTGAAAAGTTTTATCTATATATGTTCTCTGATTTAGTACATTTTAGGTTAGTTTCATTTTTAGAAAAGTTTTATATATTTAGGAAGAAGGAAGAAGAAGAAAAAAATTTATATATGCAAAAGTTACATTTTTAGAGAAGTTTTATATATCTGGCTAGGAAGAAGGAAGAAGAAGAAAAAGAAGGAGAGGAAAAAGGAAAATAAGAAGAGGAAAAAGGAGAAGAAGAGGAGAGGAGAGGAAGAAAAGGAAGAGGAGAAGAAGAGGAGAGGAAGAAAAGGAAGAGGAGAAGAAGAAAGGAATAGAGGAGAAGAAGAAAAAATAGAAAATACTCTATTCCTTTCTTATTCTCCTCTTTTTTTTCTTCGATCTTCTCCTCTATTCCTTTCTTCTTCTCCTCTTTTTTATTTCTTCTTCGTTTTCTTATGTTTTATCGGGTCTGTCATCGTCGATATACCCCTCCCGATAACTTCAATATGAGGGGGGTCGATATAACCCCCTCCCTGATAATGTTATTTTCCCATGTACGTATGTCGTCGTTGTCGATATAACCCCCTCCCCGATAACTTCAACACATGGGGAGGGGGGGTCGATATACCCCCCCCCCCCCCGATAACATTATTTTCCCGTGTATGTATGTCGTCGTTGTCGATATTACCCCCTCCCGGATAACTTCGACATGAGGGGCGGTCGATATATATACCCCCTCTCGACTGTGATAACTTATACCACGGGAGCACCCCGACCCTCTCGCTCAACCAAAACTCTTGAGGACACCCAAACCCTAGAAAAAAATGATGTCGGTCTCCTACCCCCTCCCGCCGTGCCCCTACCCAACAAACTCTCTCAAGGCCACCCCAAACCCTTGAAGCATTATCGAGGCCACCCCAAACCCTAGAGATATATATGCTTGTTTTTTTCATGTATATATGCTTTTTTCACATATATGATGATATATATGCTTGTTTTTTTCATGTATATATGCTTGTTTTTTTCTTATATATGATGATGTATATGCTTGTTATCATAATTGTTTTTGTGTTGGAGAAGAAAACATTTTTTCCATGCAAAAGTTACCTTTTTAGCTAGGAAAGGAAGAAGAAGAAAAAGAATGAGAGGAAAAAGGAAAATAAGAAGAGGAAGAAAGGAGAAGAAGAGGAGAGGAAGAAGAGGAGAAATGAATAAGAAGAAGAAAAAAGAAGAAAAAGAAGAGGAGAAGAAGAAAGGAATAGAGGAGAAGAAGAGAAAATAGAATATTCTCCTCTTTTTTTCTTCTTCTTTTTCTTCAATCTTCTCCTCTATTAATTTCTTCTTCTCCTCTTTTTATTTCTTCTTCATCTTATTTTTTTATCGGATATGTCGTTGTCGATATACCCCGTGTCCCGATAACTTCAACACGAGGGGGGGTTCGACCTACCCCCTCCCCGATAACATTATTTTCCCATGTATGTATGTCATCGTTGTCGATATAACCCCCTCCCGGATAACTTCGATCGTGATAACTTATACCACGGGAGCACCCCCGGCCCTCTTGCTCGACCAAAACTCTCGAGGACACCCAAACCCTAGAAAAAAACGATGTCGGTCTCCTACCCCCTCCTGTCGTGCCCCTACCCTTGAAGCGTTGCCGAGGCCACCCCAAACCCAGAATAAGCTAGGTCTACATCTGCCACTAATATATTCACATGCTGTCATGTTTGTGTAATAATTGCCATGTTGTAATATTTGCAGAAACAATGGAGCACGGACAAGACGAGGAAGCAGAACAGGTGTTGGGGGACATAATCTTAGCCAGAGGTGATGTCTTGTCATATCTTAACGACAATGATGGTCTGGAAGAACATGGTGAAGAAGAAGCAGGCTACGGTGATCGAAGAATGGAGGAGGAAAGACATGATTATGATGGCTCCGGTGACTCAATGATGGTGCAAGAAGGAGCCCGTGGTGACGGCTCCGGTGACCGAACAGAGTCCGGCCAGGTAAATATATTAGTTAAGCCTGGGATGACTAGCTAATTGATGCATTCATTGTTTTGGTATGTACACATATTAATTAACTCTTGTCTTTCTTCTTTTTCATAGCCCTCCGGATTGAGCACAACTTCGGTAAAGAGACGAGGCCCGAAGAAAAAGTTGCGCTCGGATGAAAGGTTTGAGATCACAACAATCACGCGTGACGGCCAACCGGATGGACCCATCCGGACAAAGGAAGCATTTTCTGCTCAGTGCGGGGTTCTTGTTAGGGACAAGATCCCGATCAGCATCCACCAATGGTATAAGCCTAAGAACGAAGACCCTGAGGTGTCTTATGTCTATGATATGCAGAAAGATGATCTTTGGACTGAGCTGAAGGAAAATTTCACCCTACCACCAGAGGAGGATCCGGAGAAGCCAGTTAAAGAGCAATTAATCAAGTCTCATGCTCTTAAGAAGATGGCAGACCTATTCAGGAGGTGGAAGAATGAGCTGAAAATGTTTGTCGACAAAGAAGAGACACCAGAATTCATCGGCAGATATGAGAAGATCATAGATCACTAGCCCGCATTTGTGGCCCACGAGACATCGGAAAAGATTAAGAAGATGTCGGCGACAAACAAGAAAAATGCTGCGAAGAAGAAGCTTCACTATCGCACGGGGTCTGGTGGCCACCTCAAAGCCCGGCCTAAGTGGGCCAAGGCTGAGAATGATCTGCTTGATAAAGGGATCGAACCAGATACAATGAACTGGCCAGGCCGTTGCCGGACTTGGTTCTTCGGGGCTGGCGGAACCTTGGACCCTGTAACAGGGAAGTGCGTTTGGACGAACGAGCAAATGAGAATACCAGTCAAGAGGTTTAAGGACTATATTGATGCAGCGCAGCAAGGGACGTTCGTTCCAGATATAGAGAACGACGAGCTCACAATGGCCCTGGGGAATCCTGAGCACCCTGGACGGACACGAGGCACACCAGGCTCCGTTCCGTGCAAGGCTGGTTTTCCGGACGTAGGCGGTTACAAATGCCAGGAGAGGAGGAAAAAAGTGGAGCATGCCCAAATTCAGACGCTGCACGAAAGGGTTCAAGCGCTAGAGGAACGAGAAGTAGCTCACAACAAGCGACCTGCCGAAACTACCCCCGAAGCTACCCCGCCATCTCAGCGGAGAAGCAGCGTGGCTTCCACCGAGCTACTTCAGCCGGAGCATGTCTTGACGGCTCCTGCTAGCTACCCCGTGGATGCTATCACGGAGTCTCAAGATTGCCACCTTATGACGCAATGGCAGAACTTCAAAGTCAAGGCGGCTGTCGGCTCTGTTCGGCCTACTAAACCCGGCGCAACTTTTCACTGTAGTCCGATACCAGAAAGATATGCCAGGGTGACGGTGGACGAAATAACGGAGGGATTTGAGGACCTGCAGCTTGACTACCCTACCGGTGAAGGGGAGACTCGACTGGGTTCTTGTCTATTGACTCCATGCCTATGGCGGAAGGAGCTCATCAAGCTTCTGAACTCGACGCCTCCGCCTCCTGCTCCTCCTCCGGCAAGTTAGGGCACTCCACCTCCTCCTCTGCCTCCTCCTCCGGCGAGTGATCAGGGCACTCAGCCTCCTTCTCCGGTGCGTGGCGGCACTCCGCCTCCTTCTCCGCCTGCGCCGGCGCGCCCGAGCAGCCAGCCTCCTCCTTCTCCGCCTCGTCAGCAAGGGCGGAAGAGACCCGCCGCCGCTCCGGCTGCTCCGGCGCGTCATAGTCCTTCTCCTCCGCCTCGTAAACAAGGAAAGAAGACAGCCGCAACCGCTCCGTCTGCTCTGTCGGCGTCTAGCAATACAGCCAGAGGCGGGAGGCAATATAGATTCGGTCCTTCTCTGAAGACTCCAGAGAAGTTACCATACGAGAGGACCGAGGAGGAAAACAGGAATATCGTGTGAGCCGAAGTGACGAAATTCTTTGAAGGGGTGAAAGCAAAGAAACATCCACCTCCGGAGGAGAAGGTAGATCCGGTGAAAGTGAAGCGCACTCTGGCTGCCCTGAAAAAACCAGCAAAGTCTCCGCCGAAAGGCAACTATGACCGCATTATTTCAAAGTCATTTGTCGAAGCGGAGCGGTCGGGAAGTACTGTCAGTGATCAAAGGTTAAAAGAACGACGAGCTAGGAAAAAATTGCCCAGCTCAGCGAACTAGCGAACCAATCGTGCCCCCCGCTCAAGGTGCCTACTACTGATCCGAGGATGGTGCCCGGTTATAGCAATCTTGGAGATTACCTGCCCGACGATGTACATTATGATTTCTTGGAGGTGGAGGAACACAAATACGAGTACGGGAAGCCTCTCGTCAAAGATGAAAGATCTCTAACAACGATGATGCGAAGATTCCATGATTGGTACATGAAAACCTGCAGGGAGTCAGGGGGAGGAATACTTTGACGCTGAGAGTTAGAGAGGAGCATGACCTCATTGGAATTGAACTATTGAATGTTACATTTGAGGAGTTCTTCTAGTTTTTCAATCAAAAGGCCCTCGATAAAGCAACAGTCACTTGCTACTGTCTGTAAGTAGTACTACTTCTGTCATTTAAGTCTCTCTATATAGGTCAGCTCTTTCATTGCATGTATTTATAATTATCCTCACTATATTATGCAGATTGAAGATCGCCGAATTGAAGAAAAGACAAATCAGTGATATTGGGTTCATTAACACAAATCTCATAGATACAACTGAGGTTAAATATCGTGCTGAAGGTACCGAGGCCAACTTTCTACGATCGTTGGTAATAAATGAAAACAAAGATATAATACTCTTTCCTTACAACTTCAAGTGAGTGTTACTGTCTTGTGCATATTCGGTTTCCCTTATTATTCCAGGTTATAGTAATGTAATTGATGAGTTATGCATGCGTGCACAGGTTCCACTATATTCTCCTAGAGATTAAGCTTGAGCAGGGACTAGTAACCGTCTTAGACTCGAGACGAAAAGATCCCCAGGACTATGCGGACATGACTCAAATGCTCGAGAAGTAAGTTAAATCGATCATTATCCACCATATCAACAACTTTGTTCATTTCCTGATATCAAGTAATTGTTTTCTTTGTCTAGCAGGGTTTGGAGAAAATTCACCAAAAAAGCTCCGGGACTGCCGAAGAAGCTGCAATTTAGACACCTGAAAGTAAGTACTGTAGTAACATGTTCCACGCATCTCCTAGTGATTCAAGCACTAGTTTCATCAATACCATTTGGCATGCTTGCTTATCAGTTTGATTGACCTCTATTTCTTGTAAAGTGGTTGTGGCAGGAACAAGGGAATGATTTCTGTGGATACTACCTTTGCGAGTCCATCCGCCACACGACTTGTCAACGAGGGTACTCTGATGAACAATATGAAGTGCGTAAGCAATAATATTCACAATTTTATTTTATTACCATCATTTGTGTTGAGTTTCATTTATTCACATATATATGTATTGACCCCCTTGTTCAAATTAGATGTTTCGGATGCGGGATGAACTCCTAGCACCAGATCGTATGCGAGCAATTCAAGAGGAATTGGCGGCATTCTTCCTTGACCACATGATCGCTGAAGACGGAGAATACTATGTGGACCCTGTGTTCATATATAATTAGGAGATTATATTGTAAGAGATAATTATTGTATATATGTAGCCGGTAGTGTCAGATAGATATACAAGAACTTGTTGTTCGACCAATCTCTCGAAGAAGGAGAGGCGGTCGATATCACTTCTCTCTGTATGCATATGTTCATGATGATCTTCTGTTTCCTTCATTTGCTTACTAGCTAGCGTGTCTAGTCCTCTCTATATATACATATATATAGCGTCGACCAAGCACGGACATAAGAGAGGACACTTCCCTCTATTAATTAGCTAGCTAACACAATATATGAAACACCTAAATTAAACCCCCCAAACCCCCAACCCCTCCCCCCCTTTCAAAAAAAACAAAAACCCAGCCCCTGAAATGCTGACGCGTGGATGCCTATTGGTCCTGGTTGGTGCCACCAACCGGGACCAAAGGCCCTCCTGCCTGGGCTCGGCGCACCGGCCACATGGAGGACCATCTGTCCCGGTTCGTGTAAGAACCGGGACTAAAGGGTTAGGGCATTAGTAACGACCCTTTAGTCCCGGTTCACAAACCGGGACAAAAGGCCCTTATCAACCGGGACGAATGGGGGTTTTTCTACTAGTGTAGAACAATTGCTAGCTAATCCTTATGTAGGAGATGGAACTGAACATCCTGGTATGCACTTGATATATGTGGATAAAATTTGTGGATTATTTAAGCTTGCAGGTTTGTCCGAAGATGAAGCTAAGAAGAAGGTTTTCCCTATATATTTGAAGGGAAAGGCATTGACATGGTATAGGCTATGCGATGATATTGGATCTTGAATTGGAATCGATTGTAATTGGAATTTCACCAAAAAAATTATCCTACGCATCTAGTTCATCGTGATCGGAATTATATATATAATTTTTGGCCTCGTGAAGGAGAAAGTATCGCTCTAGCTCGGGGGAGGCTTAAGTCAATATTATATTCATGCCCCAATTATGAGCTCTTGAGAGAAATTATTATTTAGAACTTTTATGCTCGGCTTTCTCGTGATGATCAATCCATGCTTGATACTTCTTGTACTGGTTCTTTTATGAAGAAGACTACTGAATTCAGGTGGGATCTCTTAGATAGAATTAAATGCAACTCTGAAGATTGGGAACTCGACGAAGTTAAAGAGTCAGGTATTAAGCTTGAGTTTGATTGTGTTAAATCTTTTATGAATACCGATGCTTTTCACAAGTTTAGCACTAAATATGGCCTTGACTCTGAGATAGTAGCCTATTTTTGTGAATCATTTGCTACTCATGTTGATCTCCCTAAGGATAAGTGGTTTAAATATCATCCCCTATGAAAGAAGCAATTAGATAATCGGTAATAGCTAAAGATGAAACTATCATTTACAATGTTGATCCAGTTGTGCCTACTGCTTATATTGAAAAACCATTCCTGTTAGGATAAAGGAACATGCTAAGGTTTCAACTGTGGTTCACAAAAGTAATATCAAAGTACCTAGACCTTCAGAACAAATTAAAGTAGAACCTATTGTCGCTATGGTTAAAGATCTCTTGTTAGAAAATATTGATGGGCATGTTATTTACTTCTGTGATGAAGCTGCTAGAATTGCCAAACCCAATGAAAAGATAAACATAGACATGTTGTTGGCATGCTCGTTGTCTCAGTTAAAATAGGATCATTGTTATCATGGTTTATGTGACTTAGGTGCTCGTGTAGGTGCTATTCCTTTTACCTTATACCAAGAAATTATGACTGACATAGCACCCGCTAAAATAGAAGACATACATGTTACTATTAAACTTGCTAATAGAGACACTGATACGTCTCCAACGTATCTATAATTTTAGATTGCTCCATGCTATTATATTATATAGTTTGGATGTTAATGGGATTTATTTTATACTTTATATCATTTTTGGGACTAACCTACTAACCGGAGGCCCAACCCAAATTGCTGTTTTTTTGCCTATTTTAGGGTTTCGAAGAAAAGGAATATCAAACGGAGTCCAAACGGAATGAAACCTTTGGGAACGTGATTTTCTCAACCAACGTGATCCAGGAGACTTGGAGTGTGCGTCAAGAAACGATTGAGGAGGGCACGAGGCAGGGGCGCGCCTACCCCTGGGCGTGCCCTCCACCCTCGTGGGCCCCTCGTTGCGCCACCGACGTACTTCTTCCTCCTATATATATCCACGTATCCCCCAAACATCCAGGAGCACCACGAAAACCTAATTCCACCGCCGCAACCTTTTGTACCTAAGAGATCCTATCTCGGGGCCTTTTCCGGAGCTCCACCGGAGGGGGCATTGATCACGGAGGGCCTCTACATCAACTCCATGGCCTCTCCGGTGATGTGTGAGTAGTTTACTTCAGACCTTCGGGTCCATAGTTATTAGCTAGATGGTTTCTTCTCTCTCTTTGGATCTCAATACAAAGTTCTCCTCGATCTTCTTGGAGATCTATTCGATGTAATCTTCTTTTGCGGTGTGTTTGTCGAGATCCGATGAATTGTGGGTTTTTGATCCAGATTATCTATGAACAATATTTGATTCTCCTCTGAATTCTTTTATGTATGATTGGTTTATCTTTGCAAGTCCCTTCGAATTATCAGTTTGGTTTGGCCTACTAGATTGATCTTTCTTGCAACAGGAGAAGATCTTAGCTTTGGATTCAATCTTGTGGTGCTCCAGTGACAAAAATGGAACCAACACGTATTGTATTGTTTCCATCGAGGATAAAAAGATGGGGTTTATATCATGTTGCATGAGTTTATCCCTCTACATCATGTCATCTTCCTTAAAGCATTACTCTGTTCTTATGAACTTAATACTCTAGATGCATGCTGGATAGCGGTCGATGTGTGGAGTAATAGTAGTAGATGCAGAATCGTTTCAGTCTACTTGTCTCGGAAGTGATGCCTATATACATGATCATACCTAGATATTCTCATAACTATGCTCAATTCTATCAATTGCTCGACAGTAATTCATTTACCCACCGTAATACTTATGCTCTTGAGAGAAGCCACTAGTGAAACCTATGGCCCCCGGGTCTATCTTCCATCATATTAATCTTCCAATACTTAGTTATTTCTATTGTCTTTTATTTTACTTTGCATCTTTATTTCTCTTTATCATAAAAATACCAAAAATATTATCTTATCATATCTACCAGATCTCACTCTCGTAAGTGTCCGTGAAGGGATTGACAACCCCTTTATCGCGTTGGTTGCGAGGTTCTTATTTGTTTGTGTAGGTGCGTGGGACTTGAGTGTGATCTCCTACTGGATTGATAACTTGGTTCTCAAAAACTGAGGGAAATACTCATGCTACTTTACTGCATCACCCTTTCCTCTTCAAGGGAAAACCAACGCAGTGCTCAAGTCGTAGCAAGAAGGATTTCTGGTGCCATTGCTGGGGAGATTCGCGCCAAGCCAAGTCAAGTCAAGACATACCTACCCATCACAAACTCTTATCCCTCGCATTACATTATTTGCAATTTGCCTCTCGTTTTCCTCTCCCCCACTTCACCCTTGACGTTTTAGTTGCCCTCTCTTTTTCGCTCTCCTTTCTTTCGCCATGTCGGAATCAAAAAGGGTTGGGGGTTCTCTCCCGAGTTTTAGTACTTTTGACAATCCTTCTATCCTCTCTAAACTCATAAAAAATAATACTATGGAAAGACCTACCGGAGTTATCAATGAGAACCTTAATAATTTTTATGAAGATGACTCCGGAATTTTTCGCTATTTACTCGATGAATCTTTGAAAGATGCTTGGGATAGATTATTAAGGATCCGGGCCAATACCAAATTGAAATTTACTTAAAGAGCTTTTATCTTGCCCTACCTTCTTCGTTTAAGCATGTCTTAGATTCTATATTTGAAGAAGGTTTTCTTGAAGGGCATGCCGTAGATACTTATGAAAAGATGAAAACCATATTTGGGAACCCTGCAAGGGATATTACTACTAGAGGTAAACTGGCCTTGTGTAGCTGGGTTAACTCCTTGAAGATTAGAAGCCCACGAAGATGCAAGGATGATGGCGCTTCATGAAGGCCCAAGGCCCGAAGGCTGGTTAAAGCCTGTAAATGTAAACCGACCTAGTCGTCTAACTTGTATTGTAAGGTAGGAAAGATAGAGACCGAACCGGACACGTTTATGATCCGTCTTCGGGGCTCTGTAACCCGGCAGCCGTCAACCTATGTATATAAAGGGACGACCCGACAGCGGTTTAGGGACAGACAATGACTCGAGAGCCAGACAAAGCGGATTCGCTCCCTGGCCTTCGAAACCCTAGCAATACCAATCACAACTAGACGTAGGCTTTTACCTTCCTTGAAGGGGCCGAACTAGTATAAAACTCCACGTGTCCCCTTGTCCGGTTTAACCCCTTTAAGCTAACCCGTAGCGATGGCTCCACGACTAAGTCCTTTCACAAGGACATCTACCGTGACAAACCCACGACAGTTGGCGCCCACCGTGGGGCTATCGCACGATGGTTTTGAGTTCTTGAAGGGCAGCTTTGATGGACTTAAGGGATACGATGTGGGCTGGGTGACGAAGAGTCGTCGCGGCAAGCTCTACATCGACAACGCAGGGTGGGGTCCCGAGGCCGATTCAATCGAATACGGGTATCGGGTCACCTTTGGTGGGATTCACGTCTTCATCGGCAAGATCGGCGAACCGACCCCTGAGCCGGACATCTGCACCGACATCATCGAAACGGCTCGGCGTGTAAGTTCTTCGCCGCTTCAGCCCGTGGCAAAGCATGTTTTCGTAGGTGTCATCGATGGAGCGAGATACAAGGATGGGCCGGTGTCCGATGGAGAGACTGTGGTCTGCTCTAATGACGAGTCTTCTGGAGAGACCGAATCACTTTACCAGTTGCAGGACGGCCGGATTGATGGAGGATCCGAGGGCGACAGTATTCCGGATTCCCTTGATCTGCCTAACCGGGCCGCCATCTTCATGGCCGGCACACAATCAGCACCTCATTCATCTGCCTCCGCAGCAATACTCTCCGGTTCAACAACGGCCACACCAACAGGGGCAGGAAGCTCGGCGCCGCCTCCAACCCAAGTCCTGTCCGATTTGTTTGACGCTTTGGCAACGTTGATGGCTGCGGAGGTGGATGCAGCAGCCAGGGATCAGCACAATGCAGAGATTGCGAAGGTGAAAGATCAGATAGCTCAAGCTAAAGCGGACCTGGCGACAGAGAACGCTAGGATGGCTATAGAACAGGCTGAACTGGAAGCACATGCATACCGGATTAGGCTGGATCAGAATGCTTCAGAGGAAGTCATGAGAAGAAGGTACCGATCGCGTCTCCCATCGGTTTATGAGCCATAGAATCTCTTCAACACACTAGGAGCAGGAGCTGGTAACCAACCCATACTAAACTGGGCGGAGGCACCGGGGACAGGAGCGTCGGTTCAACCGCGCACGATGGACCCACCTCGCTATAACAATGTTGTACCACAGTATGTACCAACACCTCCCGGGCATTATTCCAACCCGTTGGACAATATTGTGGCCGCCGCTTCACGCGTGGCAGCCGTCCCAACCGATGGAGAGTCACCAGTTGCGGTTGAAGCACGTCGGGATAGGGAACTCCTTCAAACAGCGCTAAATCAATAGCACACATATTCACACAATTGTGAGAGGATTCATTCCACTCCCCGTCTAAGCCGGAGCTATAGCAGACACGTTGGGGATGAACCGGTCGTGTCCAGTAGTGCACGTCGCCAAAATTCACCACGAGAAACAACCCGGCAGGGGGAGGCACTAATGCGCAGGATGTTGTGGACCATGGCCACACACGTCGGGAGGCCGAGTTAGCAGCTCGACACGGAGCACGACAACATACTCCGGTTCACCCTACCGCTTCAGTAGAGCCAGGTGTGGTGTTCAGTTCCTTAGGGGTGCCGTGTCTCACCCCCGCTTTGCGGAATGTAAGACTGCCCAAGGACTTCAAGGGACCTCGCAAGGTACCAAATTACACCACCGATTTGCAACCAGAGGTGTGAGTGGAAAGCTATGAGATGGCAATGGAGATGTTAGATGTGGATGAGGCAGTGTGTGCTAAATATTTCACCATGATGTTGGAAGGAACAGCTCGCACTTGGTTGAAGAGCTTACCGACCAACTCTGTCGGATCATGGGCTGAATTGAAGCACCGGTTTATCCAGAACTTCAAAGATACTTGTAAGCAGCCGATGTCAATCGTGGATCTGGCCGCTTGTGTCCAAGAGGAAGGGGAGTCCACGACCCATTGGGTCAAACGGGTCTCAGCGATTTTGCATTCATCAGATCGTATCAATGCAGACACCGCAGTGTTAACATTAGAGGGAAATTGCCGTTTCTTACCGCTCAAACAGAAGTTGGGAAGGCTCAAACGTCACTGCAATGGTATGTCAACGCTCATGGCCACTTTGGTTAAATACGCCGATTCAGATAATACCAAGGACCCGGATTCAGAGGAGGACAAACCGGGGAAAGATAAGAAGAACGACAACGCCAAGGGTCAGCAGCATAATCCGACAGGCCATGGAAACGGCGGTAAACGCAAGGCCGGCAGCAGCTTGGACTTTGTTGCTAAAACCAATGCACAGGAGAATGGCCAGCGCCGTAAGGGAAAGCAGCCCCAGAGGGGTGGAGGTTCAGGCCCCAATTTGGAGCGCCTGTTAAATCAGCCCTGTCCAAAGCATGGATCGAAGGATAAGCCGGCATCACATCTTTGGAAGGACTGTTATATCATGTGGGATTTCAAGAATTCCAATATGTTGCAGTATGATAACGGCCCGCCCGGCGGTTCAGGAGGAGGTTTCCATGGGCCGGGTTACGAAGGTGGTGGTTCCGGTTTAGGGTTTCAAGGCAACCAAACCGGACACATCAATCAAGGGCACCAAGGCAACCAGGGAGGCTACAACCATCAGGGGAATCAGCAGCAGCAACAGCAGTCGGGTTATCAGAGCAATCCCAAGCAGCTAAATAGCGGGCAATATCATGTCTTCACTACTAGTTTGTGTAAGCGTGATCAGAAGCTTCACAAAAGGGCAGTACACTCTGTTGAACCAGCAGTACCTCAGTATTTACGCTGGTCTGAGCAACCTATTTTGTGGAGTAGAGAGGATCACCCACCCCGGGTTGATAACCCGAGACACTTGGCCCTGGTGGTAGCCCCTCAAGTTGGGGGATAAAAGTTTACTAAAGTGCTCATGGATGGCGGGAGCAGTATCAACATTCTGTATTATGACACATTCCGCTGTATGGGGTTGACAGATAAGAATCTTAAACCGTCAAATACCGTTTTTCATGGCGTGGTGCCTAGTAAGTCTGCATATCCTGTTGGCAAGGTAGCCTTAGAGGTGGCTTTTGGAGACAATTATGATTCAAGGTCAAAAACATTGACGTTTGAGGTGGTAAAAATCAAAAGTCCGTACCATGCTTTGTTTGGGCGGCTGGCTTATGCTAAGTTCATGGCAAGGCCATGTTATGTTTATTTACAGCTTAAAATGCCAGGTCATAAGGGGACTATCACAGTACAAGGAAGCAGAAAGATTGCTTTGGAATGTGAGGAAGGTGATGCGGCTTATGCTGAGTCGGTTTGTGCCATGGAGGAGCTGAAATTCTATAAGGAGCAAGTTGATCCGGCAGACATGACTTCTTTGAAAAAGCCAACTACGGAACACGATCCGGCATTGAAGTTTAAATTGGCCACAGATACTAAGATGGTTGACTTTGTTCCTGGCGATTCATCCAAACAGTTCAGCATCAGCACTAATCTGGATCCCAAATAGGAAAGCGCGCTCATCGAGTTCATCCATGAGAATCGGGACATCTTTGCATGGAAACCTTCTGACATGCCAGGTGTACCGAGGGAACTCACTGAGCACACACTCAACATTGATCCTAAGTTTAAACCGGTCCAGCAGTTTCTCCGCCCCTTCAATGAAGAAAGGCGTAAGGCTATTGGTGAAGAGGTAGCCCGTTTGTTGGCCACGGGGTTTATTGTAGAGGTCTTTCATCTAGAGTGGCTGGCTAATCCGGTGCTGGTTCTTAAGAAAAATGGCACTTGGCGTATGTGTGTGGATTACACAGATTTAAACAAGGCTTGCCCTGCAGACCCCTTTGCTCTCCCTCGCATTGATCAGATAATTGATGCTACGGCAGGTTGTGACCGTTTGTGTTTTCTGGATGCTTATTCTAGTTATCATCAGATCAAAATGGCGGTTAAGGACCAGGAGAAGACAGCTTTCATAACTCCCTTTGGAACCTTCTGCTATGTCTCCATGCCCTTTGGGCTCAAGAGTGCCCTGGCAACTTATCAGCGATGTGTTCAGAATTGCCTGCATAAACAAATTGGGCGTAATGTTCATGCATATGTGGATGATATTGTGATAAAATCCAAAAAGGAGGAAACATTGATAGATGATCTGAGAGAAACCTTTGACAACCTCCGGGTTTACAAAATGATGCTTAATCCGGAGAAGTGTGTCTTTGATGTCCCGGCAGGCAAGCTCTTGGGTTTTCTGGTGTCAAACAGAGGCATTGAGGCTAATCCGGAAAAGATTTCAGCAATTACATCATTGGCTAAACCGGCGTGTATCAATGACGTTCAACGTCTGGCCGGCCGGATTACAGCCTTGAGCCAGTTTATTAGTCGCCTTGGAGAGAAGGCCATCCCTTTATATCAGATGCTCAAGAAAACATATAACTTTGTATGGAGCGAGGCAGCTGATAAGGCGTTCGAGGATCTAAAGAGGCAGTTAGCTGAACCGCCCGTGCTTGCAGCACCAATTGACAAAGAGCCGCTATTGCTATATGTGGTTGCTAATGCCCGAGTTGTTAGCGTAGCAATTGTGGTAGAGCGCAAGGAACTTGGCAAAGAATATCCGGTTCAACGGTCGGTTTATTATATCAGTGAGGTGCTCATTGAGTCAAAGCAGAGGTATCCGCATTGGCAGAAGTTGGTGTATGGAGTGTTTATGGCAAGCCGGAAGCTTAAACATTATTTTTAGGGCAATCCCATCACAGTGGTCAGGTCAGCTCCTCTGGGAGATATCATTCAAAACAGAGAAACAACTGGCCGGATTGCCAAGTGGGCTATTGAGCTTGGACCTTATGGGCTCAAATATATACCTTACAGGCGCCTGAAGAGAAACCAGATAATACATATTGGACTATTCATTTTGATGGGTCCATACAGTTGGAGGGCTCGGGGGCTGGAGTCATATTAACTTCCCCACGAGGTGACAAGTTTTGTTATGTCCTCCGATTAATGTTCCCTTGTACTAACAATGCAGATGAATATGAGGCTTTGCTCCACGGTCTCCGGATGGCTAAGGAGATGAACTTAAGCCGGGTTAAGTGCTTCGACGATTCAGACCTAGTGGCTCAACAGGTGTCTGGCACTTGGGATTCTAAGGACCCACTCATGGCTGTATATCGGCGAGAGGTGGACTCAGTGGCTGGTCACTTTAAGGGTTATCAGGTGGATCATATAGACCGGCGGAAGAATGAAGCAGCGGACGCTTTAAGTCGTCTTGGTTCCCAGCGTAAACCGGTTCCGCCAAATGTCTTTCTTAACGTATTGCATAATCCGTCAGTCAAGGTACCAACAAAAGAAGATTTGGCTATTCCTGATCTGGAGGCTCAGTTGGTGGCAGCTTTACATGTCATACCGGATTGGACAATCCCATATCTGGCTTACATGAACCGGGGCGAGTTACCCGACGATGAGACGTTGGCTCGACAAATAATCCGGCGTTCCAAGTCCATGACCATACTCAACGGAGAGTTACATCGCTATAGCATTTCAGGAGCAATTCAGCGTTGTGTTTCTCCTCAAGAGGGGTGTGAGATTTTGCGAGAAATCCATGAAGGGGACTGCAGTCACCATGCTGGTTCAAAGTCTTTGGTTGCTAAAGCTTTTCGCCACGGTTTCTACTGGTTGACAGCACATGCCAATGCGGAGGATTTGGTCAAGAGATGTGACGGCTGTCAAAAATTCGCATGTCGTGCTCACGTGCCGGCTCAGGAGCTGAGGATGATTCCAATAACTTGGCCGTTTGCGGCTTGGGAGCTTGATATGGTTGGACCCTTCAAATGGTCCAAGGACAAAAAGACCCACTTATTAGTGGCAGTTGATAAATTCACCAAGTGGGTGGAAGCAGAGCCAGTCGGCAAGTGTGATGTGGCCACGGCGGTTCAATTCATCAAAAAGGTGATATTCCAGTTTGGTTTTCCACACAGCATTATAACTGATAATGGTACTAACCTGTCAAAAAGGGGAGATGGAAGAATTTTGCCAGCGTGAGCACATCCAGCTTGATCTAGCATTAGTGGATCACCCCAGTCTAATGGTCAAGCGGAAAGGGCAAATCAAGAAATTCTACGAGGTATCAAACCCAGGCTTATGGTTCCTTTAAAACGAACACTGGGTTGTTGGGTCGAGGAACTACCTTCTGTGTTATGGAGCATCAATACCACGCCCAATAGGTCTACGGGTTACACACCTTTCTTCATGGTTTATGGAGCAGAGGCAGTTCTTCCTAGTGACATCCGTCACGACTCGCCCCGTGTGACAACCTATGTTGAAGCTGATAATGAGAAGGCACGTCAAGATTCTCTGGACCTGTTGGATGAAGAACGTGATCTTGCAGCAGCACGATCGGTGATTTATCAACAAGATCTATGACGTTATCACAGCCGCCGGGTTAAAACCAGAACCTTTCAAGAAGGCGATTTGGTGCTCCGGCTCATCCAGGATCAGACTGATATGCACAAGTTATCCCCACCTTGGGAAGGGCCCTTTGTGGTCAGCAAAAATCTGCACAACGGGTCTTACTACCTCATTGATGTTCGAGAGCACAAAGACTCACGTCAATCGGAGGAGGAGACCAAGCGGCCATGGAACATAGCTCTCCTTCGGCCTTACTATACTTGAAGCCATAGGCTCATCATCCGTACATATTTATGACAGTATTTATATCATATAATAAACCGGAGCCTCCGTTATAAGCGGGGTATCTGTTCTTTTTACATCCTGTGTGTGCTTATAAGAGTTTACTGACAAAGCGGAAATTTTTCTTAATCCGGTGTTAGCAGCTACACAGGTTTGCAGAAAATCAGTAGGGGGCTTGGTCATCTTTGAACTACAGCTACACCTTTTGATTGGTTTTGAAACCATGAAGGGATATCACTAGGGGGCTTGGTTGTTATCACACCATAGCTACACCTCTTGGTAGGCATTTAAGCCACAAAAGAAAAATATGTGGAGCCAAAGAGAGTGTTGCATAAAGCACAGACTCAAACATGGGTACACACTGAGCACAGCTCAAAAAATTACTTGGGGGCTCTTTTTTTGCAAAGCAACAAAGAGTTTGAAAGGACCCTTGTAATTGGCTATCAAGCCACAGCTTGGAAGCATGGTGTATTCACCTAAAAACCCGGGTTAGCCTGCCTTCATCAAGTAAGTCACTCCTATCCAGGTAATCCTGGTATGCCCATCGAACGCTTGACATGTCAATCTTTTATGGACCCTGAACTTGTCAAAGTTAAAATGATGATTGGTTAATTGGAGGCCCATCTTAAAAAGCTTTGTTAAATGGTTTAACTCGGAGGCCGGGCAGCCCATGAAAAACCTCGATTTGGAGCCTGGCAGCTCGTAAAAAGCCTTGCATATTTTCCTTTTTGAGTTTTATTTATTGAAGTTCATAAGTCCTTTTTGATAAACCGACGTCCTTGACCCGGCTTGCTTTTCAACTACAAGTTGTCGGCACATGATCAATTATAGACAGGTGTTTATTGACCCGGTCTGGTTTGACTATATCACCAGTGTTATAAAGAAAACCCGGTAGTTATCCTGGTCCGGTTTAATATATAGACCGGCATTACAAAGATGGGGTTCTCAACGTTCCGGATTGGTATTAACACCTTTGCCATATACACTGTTGGTCAACCAATGAGGTATGTTCTGTACATTGCTTTTTGTACAAACACTTGATTATTCATCTAGGTATTATATACTTCTTGGACATCATGACCCGTCTAGCGGTAAACCGCTAGATACTATTAAGTTGTTGTACCCAGGAACACAATTCATCATGGGTTATGCACAAATATATCCCAAAAAGTGGCACAAGATTGTCACAAAGTATTACGAAACATGCTCGATGGCATCGCAGATAACGGAGTTTTGGGTATCCTATTACAAGAAGCTTTCAAAGCGGCTCCAATGGTATCATTGTTTTTCACAGTAGCCATGTAAACCGGCGACCGGATGAGGACTCTTCATCTGGACGGTTTGATGGTTGAGGGTCAGTTGGTGTGGGCACTTCTTCATCCCTCCCAGACGCTGGAAATCAACCGTTGACCAATCGATTACAGTTAAAGCTTGAAACACTACTTCTTCATGGATAAGATTGGAGGGGTTAATATCAGGAGCATAAGTGTGCTTACGAATCGGAGGCATAAGTTCTTCAACTTCATGGATGTCGGCCGGCTGTCTTTTCCCCTCCGCATCGTAAAACGGTTGACAATGGGACAAATCTGTATCATCGGCCAACTTGCTGGCTGCTGACCGCATCTGTTTGGTCAGCCGCCGGAGGTCATCATTGTCGAAGTTTGAACTGTCTTCCTTTACACCCGGGTATCCTTTAATGATGTGCACCACTTCAAGGTCTAGAATCCAGGCTTTGGCTCGAATAAGTGCGGTTAAAGCTCCTGCTCTGGCAGCTGCTTTCTTCAACTCGGCAATACAGCCTGGTAACATGGCCAGTTTCTCAAGTGTTTCTTTAATCAAAGTTGGAGCCAGTTTGTTGTAAGCTGCCGTGCAAATAGCCCGCTGAGACCCAGAGTACAACTGTTCAACCAAAGTATATGCCGCTTTGAGTTTCATCCGCATGTCTGTACCAAGATGAGCAATCCGGGTACCTACCAAAGATTTATATTCATATTCTGGTCAGTGATAAGGTTTATTGACTTACGCAAAACACATAAACAGATACTTACCAAAGATAGCAGAAGTCATAGCATTGATTTGCCATTTCAAGCCAGCCAGTTCATCTACAATTGGCTTCAGGGCTACCTTGGCGTCTTCAGCTCTTTTGGTTAAATCGGATTTCTCGGTTTCCTAGTTAGCACGATCTTTGTTGAAAGATTCCTTCAGCTTTTCCATTACGGCCAAGGCCTGGGTCAGCTCCTCTTTGGCTTTTGCAGCCTCGGCTTGTTGTGACTTCACATTCTCTTGCAAGTCAAAATTTCGAGCATCTTTGCTTCTCAGTTCAGCCTGCAACGTTGAAGGTATATTAAAACAAATATCATATATATATGCGCTAAGTACAAAGCGTATAACAAGTTATGCACTTCATACTTGGGGGCTAATGCCTATTTGCTCTAAAGTACTACATTTTATACAAGTCTCCAGAACAATGCAAGCATTATCCTTGACACTTGGGGCCTAATGTGCGTCTGTTCTAAAACAGATGTGTGGATTAAAACCTGGATTAACTTGCCAAGTTAAACCGGTCTTTGGGGGCTATGCTGCAGAAAGTTAAATACTTATTAAAGGATGAGTCTTGTCTCTTATTAGAGACATGCCATTGTAAGGATCAATGATGAGAAACTTAAAGTGTTACAAAGACCCGGTTTATGATTAACATCATAAACAACCCTTCGGGGCTACTTGGGATAGTATTTCAGCTATAAATCAATAAACAAAGGGAGAGGAATTTACCTCATATCGCTCTTTCATCAAGTTCACCAAACCGGCCTCATAGTCCCGGTTTGAATGCAGACGTTTCAAGAAGCTAGAATGAAGCTCTTCAGCATTAAGATGAGCATAGCTTGATAAATCGCTGCTCCATTTGCCTTTTTCCCTAGCAGCTTGCTCTTCTTTGGCACTGTGTTGAGCCAAGATAACGGGATGGCTAGGAGAGCTGTGGCCCATTCCAGTAATAATAACATCGTCTCCTTGGCCTTCAGTGTGTTTGGTTGGTGACAATGGAGTTTCAGTATTTCTCACCGGACTAGCCCGGTTTGGCTCTACCGGTTCAGTGTCACGTGTGGCAGGTTCAACGTCTGCTGGTTCATTGGTGTTTTGGCCCTGAAGGGGCGGTTCATCAGAAGCGGCTTCAGGATGAGGGCCCTCCGGTTCATAAGTTTGTTCCGGTTCACCTCTGGGTTCTTCGTCAAAAGTGGCCAGGTCTTCGGGCGGATTGGTGACCCGAGCTTTCTTGCTGGGTCTGGCTTTGGCCCTACAAACAAAAAATAAAGGATTAACATCTTATTCAAGTTCTGTGATGCATTGAAGGGAAAGGTTTTACAACTTATCCGGCCACAGTTTTCAGAGGAGGGAGTTGTTGTCGACTCGCCAGATGATGAGGGAGGTGTCACCTGATAATTTGAATCGGACGGATTAACAGGTTCTCTGAAATAACCTGCCTTGGGGTAAGAATGGTCAGAAGTAGGAGAGACCTTAGATCAGCGCTTCCGAACCGGGGTATCAGGTAAACCGGCTGAAATGACCTGTTGGCCACTGTGCTGGGTTGTCCAGCAAGCTTCATGCTGTTGAGTCTTCAAAATAAATGTTGGATCCAAGTGAGCAACAGGATGAGAAAAGCTTACTTTTCGGACTGCTTGGCGAATTTTTTGTGTTGGCATAGAGTTTGAACCGGAGGAAAGGGTAATTACCTCTACATCATCAGCTTGACTGCCTTCTACGTCCTCCTGAGGAATATCATTGTTAATGAGATGCATGAAAAGAGAGCCAAGTGAATCAAGTTCTACCTCAACTTCTGGGTCCTCAGTATCATCATCAAGCTCCATGTTGACCCGGTCAGCCGTTTTCTGTTTTGACGTCCGTTTGACGGCTTTAGTTTTGGGGCGAGATGGTTTGACCGCTTTGTCCCCAGTTGGTTTTACCGCTTTTTATACGGTTTTCCGTTTCCAGAAGGGGTCATCACCCTATACATACATACATAGAAGAAGGATTACATGTTGCACAAGCTAAAAATATTAGATATGAAAAGGAAGTATAATTCTTACAGCAAGCGGTTTGTTCTTGGCATAGAAGGGACTCAAACCGATTTGACTACATGCCAGTTCCGATTCATTCAGAATCTTCTTTACACCTTCAGTGACTTCTTCCTTAGATAGTTGAAGGTTGCAATGGCGTTGAGGGTCGTCGACCTCACCAGTATACTCACACATTAAACCGGGACGCCGGCTTAGAGGCAAGATGCTCCAAGATATCCAACAGCGCACGAAATCCACACCTGTTAAACCATTGGCCATGAAGGCCCGGAGTTTGGCGAGTTGAGGGGCATATTTCACCCTTTCGGTGGAGCTTAAGCGTTGCGGCATCGGATGGGTGTTGGAAAGCCGGTGATCACGAAAGCCTGGAAGGGGATTTTCATCTTCAGGCGAAGTGTCTCCGCAATAAAACCAAGTTTGGTTCCATTCCTTTGGATGGCTATGATGTTTGGCATGAGGAAACTCAACTTCTTTCCGCTTTTGAATCGAGACACCACCAAGTTCAGTGTTCGGGCCATTTACAAACTCCGTGTGCCAGTTCAAGTGAAAGAAGTCCCGGAACAATTCTACAGTTGGTTCTTCCTGTAAGTATACTTCACACAAGACCTGGAAGTTACATAGGTTGGATACTGAATTGGGCCTGATGTCTTGGGGATGGAGTTGGAAATTGGCAAGCACATCCTGGTAAAATTTTGACCCTGGCGGTTTGAAGCCATGGCTTATGTGGTCAACAAAGACCACCACCTCACCTTGCCTTGGGGTTGGAGGATTTTCTGTTCCTGGAAATCACCATTTAATTTCAGTTTTCTTAGGCAAGGAGCCGATGCTGACCATCTCCTTAAGCTGAGTTTCAGTGACACGGGAACGAGCCCAGTTGCAAGCAGTGAATTGTTTGGCCATTGCGAAACGAATAAGCTGAAAATGAAAGGCCGGTTTATAAATCACTCATGATGATATGCAAGATACAGGGGAGTAAGAAACATACCGATATACGAAATGGCATAAACCAGAGACCAATGCAATAAGGGATAAAAGGTAATACCAGGACGGGAGTACTCAGACACTATTAAACCGGAGTATAACTATGAAGGTAAAATGCTCCTACGGTTTATCAGAGGGCTAATGGCGTAGATTGCTTATACAAGGTTAAACCGCCTATGTTGGTGTAAGGAGAAACAGATTTCACAGAGACATATGAAAATTTCGGATCTAAGGTAAGACAGAAAAGCAAAAATATTTTGACCTAAAAAGGGTAAGACCCGAAACAGTTTATGAAGGACTACGTCAGCTTTTGCGCATAAGGATCTATGGTGGTAATAGAAGATTAGCCATGGCAAGGGATATGATAAGTGCGAAGCATTCATCTACAGGCCAAGGAAGAACAACACCAAAAGCTCCGATGAACTTCAAGAACCGCGAAGAGCAGGGAAACCCAAATTGATCTAGAAAGGAAGGGGGAAGGACTTACTATGGCCACGGAAGCAGCGGAGGTGTGCTGCGGAACTCTGGTGCGAACAGGTCGATGCAGCGGCCGACGGTGAAGCAGAGGCGAGGCTTGGCGATGACGGTGGCACACAGGTGTGGAGACATCGCGAGGAAGAAGAAGGGATGAAAGGATAGCGGAAAGAAAATAAAGGGGTCCTCTGCCCCTATTTATAAGGTGAGGCGAATAAAACGGCAAGTGCGGGAATCGAGGAGCCCAAAAAAATGGATAAATTAATAAAGGTGTCGCCTCGGTGGTTGAATATACATTAAAATAAGGTAATCTTCATAATCAACGGATAGATGACGTCAGGGTGGTTTATCATCATCGTGAAGTATGACGTCACGGCGGTTTACAAGTTCAAGGTGAAGATATGAGGGAGGAATTTTTCTAAGTGTTGTAGATTGACAAGGACAAGTTCAAACCAATCTGGGGCCTAATGTTAGGGATATTACTACTGGAGGTAAACTAGCCTTGTGTAGCCAGGTTAACTCCTTGAAGATTAGAAGCCCATGAAGATGCAAGGATGATGGTGCTTCATGAAGGCCCAAGGCCCGAAGGCTGGTTAAAGCCTGTAAATGTAAACGACCTAGTCGTGTAACTTGTATTGTAAGGTAGGAAAGATAGAGACCGAACCAGACACGTTTGTGATCCGGCTTCGGGGCTCTGTAACCCGGCGAGTGTCAACCTATGTATATAAAGGGACGACCCGACATCGGTTTAGGGATAGACAACAACTCGAGAGCCAGACAAAGCGGATTCGCTCCCTGGCCTTCGAAACCCTAGCAATACCAATCACAACTAGACGTAGGCTTTTACCTTCCTTGAAGGGCCCGAACTAGTATAAAACTCCACGTGTCCCCTTGTCCGGTTTAACCCCTTTAAGCTAACCCGTAGCAATGGCTCCATGACTAAGTCCTTTCACAAGGACATCTGCCGTGACAAACCCACGACACACCCCATGAATGGGAAGGTTGAATCTACATCTCTTTTGCTCTCCTACCAAAATGAATCTATTAAAGAGATGAAAGCTAGCTTAGATGCAAACTTCTATAAAATGCTTAATCTTTCTTCTACCATTAAAAGCCATGTGCTTTATCAAAATATAAAGGTTAATGCCATAGATAATAAGTTTGCTCTTTTCTTCCCTACTACCAAAGATGGCAATACCTAGATCTATCCTTGCTTTTATGCCTAGCTAGGGGCATTAAATGATAGCGCTTGTTGGGAGGCAACCCAATTTTATTTTTCTTCCTTACTTTTTGCTCCTATTTAGTAATAAATAATTTATCTAGCCTCTGTTTTTTTGTGTTTTTTGTGTTTAGTTAGTGTTTGTGCCAAGTAGAACCATTGGGAAGACTTGGGGAAAGTCTTTTTGATCTTGCTGTAAAAAACAGAAACTTTAGCACTCACGAGAATTGCTGCCATTTTTATTTGGAAAGTGCTATTTAGTTAATTATTTTTGCAGATGATTAATAGATAAATTCTCCACGTCCAGAAATTTATTTTAGAATTTTTGGGGTTCCAGAAGTTTGCGTTAGCTACAGATTACTACAGACTGTTCTGTTTTTGACAGATTCTGTTTTTCGTGTGTTGTTTGCTTATTTTGATGAATCTATGGCTAGTAAAAGAGTTTATAAACCATATAGAAGTTGTAATACAGTAGGTTTAACACCAATATAAATCAAGAATGAGTTCATTACAGTACCTTGAAGTGGTGTTTTGTTTTCTTTCGCTAACGGAGCTCACGAGATTTTCTATTTTGAGTTTTGTGTTGTGAAGTTTTCAAGTTTTGGGTAAAGATTTGATGGATTATGGAACAAGGAGTGGCAAGAGCCTAAGCTTGGAGATGCCCATGGCACCCTAAGGTAGAATTAAAGGACACCAAAAAGCCTAAGCTTGGGGATGCCCGGAAGGCATCCCCTCTTTCGTCTTCGTCTATCAGTAACTTTACTTGGAGCTATATTTTTATTAAGCACATGATATGTGTTTTGCTTGGAGCGTCTTGTATGATTTGAGTCTTTGATTTTTATTTTACCACAACCATCCTTTCTATACACACCTTTTGAGAGATACTCACATGATTGGGAATTTATTAGAATACTCTATGTGCTTCACTTATATCTTTTGAGGTATATAGTTTTTGCTCTAGTGCTTCACTTATATCTTTTAGAGCACGGCGGTGGTTTTATTTTATAGAAATTATTGATCTCTCATGCTTCAATTATATTATTTTGAGAGTCCTTTAGAACAACATGACAATAATAAAAACTTTCATACAAGTGCATTGAATACTATGAGAAGTCTGAAACTTGATATTGTTTTGAGATATGGAGATGGTGATATTAGACTCATTCTAGTTGAGTAGTTGTGAATTTGAGAAATACTTGTGTAAAAGTTTGTGATTCCCGTAGCATGCAGTATGGTGAACCGTTATGTGATGAAGTCGGAGCATGATTTATTTATTGATTGTCTTCCTTATGAGTGGCGGTCGGGGACGAGCGATGGTCTTTTCCTACTAATCTATCCCCCTAGGAGCATGCGCGTAATACTTTGCTTTGATAACTTGTAGATTTTTGCAACAAGTATGTGAGTTCTTCATGACCAATGTTGAGTCCATGGATTATACGCGCTCTCACCCTTCCACCATTGCTAGCCTCTCTAGTATCGTGCAACTTCCGCCGGTACCATAAACCCACCATATACCTTCCTCAAAACAGCCACCATACCAACCTATTATGGCATTTCCATAGCCATTCCGAGATATATTGCCATGCAACTTTCCACCGTTCCGTTATAATGACACGCTTCATCATTGTCATATTGCTTGCATGATCATGTAGTTGACATCATATTTATGGCAAAGCCACCGTTCATAATTCTTTCATGCATCATTGCACATCCCGGTACACCGCCGGAGGCATTCACATAGAGTCATATCTTGTTCTAAGTATCGAGTTGTAATTCTTGAGTCATAAGTAAATTAAGTGTGATGATCATCATTATTAGAGCATTTTCCCAAGTGAGGAAAGGATGATGGAGACTATGATTCCCCCACAAGTCAGGATGAGACTCCGGACGAAAAAAAAGATAAAAGAGGCCAAAAAAAGAAAGAAGGCCCAAAGAAAAAAATGAGAGAAAAAGAGAGAAGGGACAATGTTACTATCCTTTTCCACACTTGTGCTTCAAAGTAGCACCATGATCTTCATGATAGAGAGTTTCCTATGATATCACTTTCACATACTAGTGGGAATTTTTAATTATAGAACTTGGCTTGTATATTCCAATGATGGGCTTCCTCAAATTGCCCTAGGTATCACTACAAAAAAAGACACATCTGTGACATTTTGGGCCAAATGAAATTTTTTCTGTCATACATATGACAATTCTATGACGATAATTGTGACAAAACCCGGTATCATCATAGATGTGGTGGGCTCCTACTTCTATTGGAAAAAATCATGACAGAAAATGGGCTTTTCATCCTGGGCGGGCCGGAGACGCAGCTGCATGACATTCTTTGGGCCATCCATGATGGAAAAAATCGTGGTAGAAGCGAGGGCGAGGAAAATTTCGGGGAGTTCCCGGTTACGGTGGGAGGTCGGGGCCGAGCGATGCGCGTTTCTCTCGTACACGTACGCGCGTGTGTGCGAGGCGTTGGCTCTAACTGAACCCGAGTGAGGCGTTGGGCTCTAACTGAACCCAATCGATTGCACTGCAGGCTACGCGTTACTGAACCCGAGCGACCGATCGATGGCTGTTAACTGAACCTGATCGAGCGATTCCTTCGCTACTCTTGCTAACTGAAGCCGATCGATGCTGCCTCTGCTATTATATTATCTGTTTTGGATGTTTAATGGGCTTTTTTATGCACTTTTATATTATTTTTGGGACTAACCTATTAACCGAAGGCCCAGTGCAAATTGTTGTTGTTTTTTCCTATTTCAGTGTTTCGCAGAAAAGGAATATCAAACGGAATCCAAACGGAATAAAACCTTCGTGAGGATCGTTTTTGTAACAAACACAATCCAGGAGACTTGGAGTGGACGTCAAGGAAGCAGCAAGGAAGCCACGAGGCAGGAGGGTGCCCCCCACCCTCGTGGGCCCCTCGCAGCTCCACCGACCTACTTCTTTCGCCTATATATACTCATATACCCTGAAAACATCCAGGAGCACCACGAAACCCTATTTCCACCACCACAACCTTCTGTACCCGTGAGATCCCATCTTGGGGCCTTTTCCGGCGCTCCGCCGGAGGGGGAATCGATCATGGAGGGCTTGTAAATCAACACCATAGCCTCTCTGATGATGTGTGAGTAGTTTACCACAGACCTTCGGGTCCATAGTTATTAGCTAGATGGCTTCTTCTCTCTCTTTGGATCTCAATACAAAGTTCTCCTCAATTCTCTTGGAGATCTATTCGATGTAATTCTGTTTGCTATGTGTTTGTTGAGATCACTGTTAAAGATATCTTCCGATATTCCAATAAATCGGCCAATTTATCGCTTATCATGGTCTGATCAATAAGATAAATCGGCCGATAAATCTACCGATATGGCGATAAATCGGCCGATATGCCGATAAACTGGTCGATTTACCCCTTATCGTAGGTCGGCCGATAAGTTCCCGATAAGTGATATCCCCAACATTGGTCGAGATCCAATGAATTGTGGGTTTATGATCAAGATTATCTATGAATATTATTTGATTCTTCTCCGAATTCTTATATGCATGATTTGATATGTTTGCAAGTCTCTTCGAATTATCAGTTTGGTTTGGCCTACTAGATTGATCTTTCTTGCAATGGGAGAATTGCTTAGCTTTGGGTTCAATCTTGCGGTGCTCGATCCCAGTGACAGAAAGGGAAACGACACGTATTGTATTGTTGCCATCGAGGATAAAAAGATGGGGTTTATATCATATTGCTTGAGTTTATCCCTCTACATCATGTCATCTTGCCTAATGCATTACTCTATTCTTATGAACTTAATACTCTAGATGCATGCTGGATAGCGGTAGATGTGTGGAGTAATAGTAGTAGATGCAGAATCGTTTTGGTCTACTTGTCACAGAGGTGGTGCCTATATACATGATCATGCCTAGATATTCTTATAACTATGCACTTTTCTGTCAATTGCTCGACAGTAATTTGTTCACCCATCATATATTATGCTATCTTGAGAGAAGCCACTAGTGAAACCTATGGCCCCCGGGTCTATTCTCCATTATATTATTTTCCCGTCAACTAGCCATTTCTGTCGCTTTTATTTTGCAATCTTTATTTTCCAATCTATATCACAAAAATACCAAAAATATTTATCTTATTATCCCTATCAGATCTCACTCTCATAAGTGACCGTGAAGGGATTGACAACCTGTTTATCGCGTTGGTTGCGAGGTTCTTGTTTGTTTGTGCAGGTACTAGGTGACTTGCGTGTAGTCTCCTACTGGATTGATACCTTGGTTCTCAAAAACTGAGGGAAATACTTACGCTACTTTGCTGCATCACCCTTTCCTCTTCAAGGGACAACCAACGCATGGTCTAGAGGTAGCAAGAAGGATTTCCAGCACCATTGCCGGGGATATCTATGCCAAGTCAAGACACACCATGTACCCGTCACAAACCCTTATCCCTCGCATTACATTATTTGCCATTCGCCTCTCGTTTTCTTCTCCCCCACTTCACCTTTGTCGGTTTATTCGCCCTCTTCCGTTCGTCCTTCTATTTGCTCGTGTTACCATGTGCCTTCTATTAGCTTGCATCTTCGCTTGCTAAATATCTATTGTTATGGATCCTCATCCTCTTGCTAATCCTTTTAAAAGATCCAATTATGATGAACCAATTGCTAGTGAGTTGAGTGCACTAGATTATCTTTATGAAGTTTTGCTTGAAATCCATGAATTTGAAAATTGTGATGAAGTGCTTTATAAAGTGATCATGATAGATCTTTGAATAAAAAGCATGATTGCAATGATTTTAGTATAAATTCTATTGATGTAAATTGTGCTAATAATATGCAAAACCCTAAGCTTGGGGATTCTAGTTTTGCTATGTCCTCTACTTGTTGCAATGATCATGATTGGGGTGATTTTTCTTATGATCTTGAAAATTTATTTAAGCCCATGATGAATATGAGATTAATAATAGTGTTTGCATTAATATTGAAAGTGGGTTTGGAAGAGTGTCGACTTTAGATCCCACATATTTGGAGAATGTTCAATCTTATGAAGTTTTTGATAAAAATGGGTTTGGACAGGTCATGACCTTAGATAATGTTAATCCCACTGTTTTGGAAGAGTGTCAACTTTGCACGCATGTGGATCATGTTGAGAATATTTATGTGATAGTTTTATTGTTGATTTTGATTATGATCCTACATGTAATTATTATGAGAGAGGGAAATATGGTTGTAGAAATTTTCATGTTGCAAAATTACCTCTCGTTATGTTGAGATTGCTATTGTTTCTTTCCTCTTCCTTGCATATGCTTGTTTTTGCTTGCTATGATAATTTGTTTCCCTATAAGATGCCTATGCATAGGAAGTATGTTAGTCTTAGATGTGTTTTTCACATGCTATATGATGCTCTCTTTGTGTTTCAATTGCTATGTTTCATGTGAGCATCATTACAATTATCAATGTCTAGATAGGGGCGTTAAACAATAATGCTTATTGGGAGGCAACCCAATTTTATTTTTGTTCCTTGATTTTTGTTCCTGTTTACTAATAAATAAATCATCTATCCTCTATGATGATTGTGTTTTTATGTTGCAATTAGTGTTTGTACCAAGTAAAGCCTTTAGGATCTTCTTGGGTGATTGTTATTTGATCTTGCTGAAAAAAACAGAAAGTATGCGCTCACGAGAATAATTTTCTTTTTTTACCATAGAGCGATAAAATACTGATTCCAACTGAAGTAGATCAATATAAAAATTATTAAGGACTTCCTAATTTGGTAGAAGTTTTGGAGTTACATAAGTATTCGAAACCTACAGATTACTACAGACTGTTATGTTTTTGACATATTCTATTTTTCGGTTGTTGTTTGCTTATTTTGATGAATCTATGGCTAGTATCGGGGGGTATGAACCATAGAGAAGTTGGAATATAGTAGGTTTAACACCAATATAAATAAAGAATGATTTCATTACAGTACCTTAAGTGGTGATTTGTTTTCTTATACTAACGGAGCTCATGAGATTTTCTGTTGAGTTTTGTGTTGTGAAGTTTTCAAGTTTTTGGGTAAAGATTTGATGGATTTTGGAACAAGGGGTGGAAAGACCCTAAGATTGGGGATTCCCAAGGCACCCCAAGGTAAAATCCAAGGACAACCAAAAGCCTAAGCTTGGGGATGCCCCAGAAGGCATCCCCTCTTTCATCTTCGTCTATCGGTAACTTTACTTGAGGCTATATTTTTATTCACCACATGATATGTGTTTTGCTTGGAGTGTATTGTATAATTTGAGTCTTTGCTTATTAGTTTACCACAATCATCCTTGCTTTACACACCTTTTGGAGAGACACACATGAATTGGAATTTATTAGAATACTTTATGTGCTTCACTTATGTCTTTTGAGCTAGATAATTTTGCTCTAGTGCTTCACTTATATCTTTTTAAGAGCACGGTGGTGGTTTTATTTTATAGAAATTATTGATCTATCATGCTTCACTTATATCATTTTGAGATTCTTTTAGAACATCATGGTAATTTTATTTGGCTATAAAATTAGTCCTAAGTTGATAGGCATCCAAAATGGGTATAATAAAAACTTTCATATAAAGTGCATTAAATACTATGAGAAGTTTGATTCTTTATGATTGTTTTGAGATATGAAGATGGTAATATTAGAGTCATGCTAGTTGAGTAGTTGTGAATTTGAGGGATACTTTTGTTAAATTTTGTGATCCCATAGCATGCACGTATGGTGAACCGTTATGTGATGAAGTCGGAGCATGATTTATTTATTGATTGTCTTCCTTATGAGTGGCGGTCGGGGACAAGCGATGGTCTTTTCCTAACAACCTATCCCCCTAGGAGTATGCGCGTAGTACTTTGTTTCGATAGCTAATAGATTTTTGCAATAAGTATGTGAGTTCTTTATGACTAATGTTGAGTCCATGGATTATACGCACTCTCACCCTTCCACCATTGCTAGCCTCTCTAGTACCACACAACTTTCACCGGTACCATAAACCCACCATATATCTTCCTCACAACAACCACCATACCTACCTATTATGGCATTTCCATAGCCATTCCGAGATATAATGCCATGCAACTATCCATCGTTCCGTTTATTATGACACGCTTCATCATTGTCATATTGCTTTGCATGATCATGTAGTTCAGATCGTATTTGTGGCAAATCCACCATTCATAATTCTTTCATACATGTCACTCTTGATTCATCGCATATCCCAGTACACCGCTGAAGGGATTCACATAGAGTCATATTTTTGTTCTAGTATTGAGTTGTAATTCTTGAGCTGTAAGTAAATAAAAGTGTGATGATCATCACTATTAGAGCATTGTCCCATGTGAGGAAAGGAAGATGGAGACTATGATTCCCTCACAAGTCGGGATGAGACTCCGGACGAAAAAAAATAAAGAAAAAAGAGGCCATAAAAAAGTCCCAAATAAAAAAAGCGAGAGAGAAAAAGAGAGAAGGGGCAATGCTACTATCCTTTTACCACACTTGTGCTTCAAAGTAGCACCATGATCTTCATGATAGAGAGTCTCCTATGTTGTCACTTTCATATACTAGTGGGAATTTTTCATTATAGAACTTTGCTTGTATATTCCAATGATGGGCTTCCTTACTCACTCACATTGATATCTATACTGGGTCTTCGTGAGCAAGTGAGTTGGATGCACACCCACTTAGTTTCTTTTTGAGCTTTCATACACTTATAGCTCTAGAGCATCCATTGCATGGCAACCCTACTCACTCACATTGATATCTATTAATGGGCATCTCCATAGCCCGTTGATACATCTAGTTGATGTGAGACTATCTTCTCCTTTTTGTCTTCTCCACAACCACCATTCTATTCCACCTATAGTGATATATCCATGGCTCACACTCATGTATTGCGTGAAGATTGAAAAAGTTTGAGAACGTCAAAAGTATGAAACAATTGCTTGGCTTGTCATCGGGGTTGTGCATGATTTAAATATTTTGTGTGGTGAAGATAGAGCATAGCCTGACTATATGATTTTGTAGGGATAACTTTCTTTGGCCTTGTTATTTTGAGAAGACATAATTGCTTAGTTAGTATGCTTGAAGTATTATTATTTTTATGTCAATATTAAACTTTTATCTTGAATCTTTCCCATCTGAACATTCATGCCACAATAAAGCGAATTACTTTGAAAATTATGTTAGGAAGCATTCCACATCAAAAAATTTGGTTTTATCATTTACCTACTCGAGGATGAGCTAGAATTAAGCTTGGGGATGCTTGATAAGTCTCCAACATATCTAAATTTTTTGATTGTTCCATGCTATTATATTATCTGTTTTGGATGTTTAATGGGATTTATTATGCACTTTTATACTATTTTTGGGACTAACCTATTAACCGAAGGCCTAGTACAAATTGTTGTTTTTTGCCTATTTCAGTGTTTCACAGAAAATGAATATCAAACGGAATCCAAACGGAATAAAACCTTCGCGAGGATCATTTTTGGAACAAACGGAATCCAGGAGACTTGCAGTGGACGTCAAGGAACCAACGAGGAAGCCACGAGGCAGGAGGGCGTGCCCAGGGGGGCCAGGCACGCCGCCACCCTCGTGGGCCCCTCGCAGCTCCACCGACCTACTTCTTTCGCCTATATATACTCATATACCCTAAAAACATCCAGGAGCACCATGAAACCCTATTTCCACTACCGCAACCTTCTGAACCCGTGAGATCCCATCTTGGGGCCTTTTCCGGCGCTCCGCCGGAGGGGGAATCGATCACGGTGGGCTTTTACATCAACACCATAGCCTCTCCGATGATGTGTGTGTAGTTTACCACAGACCTTCGGTCCATAGTTATTAGCTAGATGGCTTCTTCTCTCTCTTTGGATCTGAATACAAAGTTCTCCTTGATTCTCTTGGAGATCTATTCGATGTAATTCTTTTTGCAGTGTTTTTGTCGAGATCCGTTGAATTGTGGGTTTATGATCAAGATTATCTATTAATATTATTTGATTCTTCTCTGAATTCTTATATGCATGATTTGATATCTTTGCAAGTCTCTTCGAATTATCAGTTTGGTTTAGCCTACTAGATTGATATTTCTTGCACTGGGAGAAGTGCTTAGCTTTGGGTTCAATCTTGCGGTGCTCGATCACAGTGACAGAAAGGGAAACGACACGTATTGTATTGTTGCCATCGAGGATAAAAATATGGGATCTATATCATATTGCTTGAGTTTATCCCTCTACATCATGTCATCTTGCCTAATGCGTTACTCTGTTCTTATGAACTTAATACTCTAGATGCATGCTGGATAGCGGTCGACGTGTGGAGCAATAGTAGTAGATGCAAAATTGTTTCGGTCTACTTGTCACGGATGTGATGCATATATACATGATCATGCCTAGATATTCTCATAACTATTCACTTTCCTATCAATTGCTCGATAGTAATTTGTTCACCCACCGTAGATTATGCTATCTTGAGAGAAGCCACTAGTGAAACCTATGGCCCCCGGGTCTATTCTCCATTATATTATTTTCCCGTCAACTAGCCATTTATGTCGTCGTTTATTTTGTAATCTTTATTTTCCAATCTATATCACAAAAATACCAAAAATATTTATCTTATTATCTCTATCAGATCTCACTCTCGTAAGTGATCATGAAGGGATTGACAATCCCTTTATCGCGTTGGTTGCGAGGTTCTTGTTTTGTAGCGATCCGAACTCAAACGGTCAAATCTGTATGCATAAGTGTCATCCCTGGATCTTTAAAGCTGACACACAGTACTTCGAAGGATTTATAACAGAGTAGCTATCACACACTTATTACATCGATAGTCTCAAGAGAGAACGTAATACAATAATATGGCTTAAGGCCATCTAAATACGATAACAGCGGAAGGCATGGAAGATAAAGTGAGTCCATGAACTCCAGCGGCATAGCTGAGAGCACGACAACGACCTAGCGCATGGAATATGCTGGCAAAAATAACACTGTAGAGCAATGAACAGGTAACAGCTATAACTATATGCATATTTGGCTGGTGGAGGCTCTACGGTTATAATGTTTTTGCCAAAAGCCAATTTTCCCCTACAACAAAGGAATATATTTTGTTTAACTATGATGGTAGTTGATAAACATTGAGAAGGTTCCTCCAACTCAACCCCAATTAAACAGTATTAACAACCCAACAAATTAATTTAGAGTGATGAGATCAACATGATAATCCAAGAACCAGATACTCAAGATGTCCATAACCGGGGACACGGCTAACCATGATTAGTTTGTACACTCTGCAGAGGTTTGCACACTTTTCCCCACAAGACTCAATCTCCTTCGTTGTTTTTCTCGCACTACATGGTGTTTGAGAAGCGGATGACCGAGACACAGTCTTTCAGAAGCATTAACTCTTCACTCTGGGTAGACAGTTACACCTACTTTCCCCTACATCGCTAGCCTACCACTGAAAGAGGTCACGCAACATACTCAACTATGCCAGAGCCCATAATGGCTTGTGGTTGCACACGGAAGTTTCTAGCATGAATAATCTTATGATCCCTTTGAGCCTGGGTGGCGAACCATAGGATGATCGCACTGATACTCTAGGATATCCTAGGACAACACTGGATTCTCTAGGTGCCCCAACCAATCCACCCAGATGTGTATTTAAGTAGCCACCTTTAGTTAGCCCTTAATTAACAAGTCTCACATCTATCATGGATACACTCAACCAATCCACGTCTACGAGCATAGCATAGCAGTATAACCATAACGTAGAAGTAACTCCTAGGGTTTGATAGTAAAAGGGAAATAGGTTCTACCTCATCATCTACTTCCCAATACCCACATGTTAAGAGATACTACTCATGCAATGTTTTAGGATTGGAACTAATGCATAAAAAATGGGTGATAAAGAGGTATGATCAAAGTGTTACTTGCCTTGCTGACGATCTGCAAACCCTAGAGACTCGTAGTAGGACGCTTCGCGCTCCGGAAATTCTATCGCAAACAAACAATAGCATACATAAGCAATCAAGCATAGATGAAAGGGTAAAACTCAGATATGAAAGTCCAAACTTAAAGTTCAACTGAAGAGCTTCGATTTGCAAAAAGAATCCATCGAATCGGCGCTAGGAAACTCGAACTACGCTCAAAAGAACTTCGAATTCAAATCTCTTGGAAACCAAATTTTAAATTGTCAAAATCATGTTCAAGTTGATTAAATGGAAAGAGGACTTTGAGGCGAAGATTTTGGCATTGGTTTCACTGGATTTAGATGAACGGTTGAAAAGTTGCGAGGGTTTGAAGATCAGGGGCGAATCTACGACAAAAGTATTCGCGGATAGGTCCCTGGCAAAAAAATAAAACAGAAAAAGAAAAATTTATCGGACGAACGTCCGCTAACAGAGGCTAACGAACGAATTTGTTTGTTATTAGGTCTAAACGAACGAACGTTCGCGGAATAGATCTAAACCAAGAAAATCGATCTATAAATAAAATCAAACTGAAAACCGGCGAACCGGGATCGGTTTATACCGATTAAACGGCAGCGGCGAGGTCAACGGCGGCGGCGGGATTCCGGCGAGGCAGGGGCTCCGGCGAGGCGGCGGTGGGTTAGCGGCGCGGCGCAGGCAGTGGCGGCGCGCGGACGGCGGTGGCGGCAGGCGGCGCGGGGCGGCGGCTGCGGCGGCACTGGTGGCGGGCGGCGGGGCGGGACGAGGTGGACAGGGGCGGCGGCGGCGCGGCTTATAAAGGCCTCGGGGGGTGGCGACTTGAGCGATGGGGCACGAACGCCGAGGCCGACCTGGACTTCGGCGCTCGCACGACTGCGGGAGGCGGCGGCGCTGGTTGGGCTTGGCCTGGCTCGGCTGGGTCGTTGGCCCAGTCGGGCGAAGCATTTTTTTAATAAAAAATAATTCTAACTTAAAAATGCATATTTTTTCTCATTCTAAATAAATATAAAAAATGCCAAAAACAATTTTCACCGTCTAAATAAAATATTTAGAATAAAGTGAACATTTTTCTGGCCTAAAAATGCATATTTTTTCTCATTCAAATAAAATAGCAATAAAATCCCAAATAAAATATTTATTTGATTTTAACATTTTCCCTCCAATACTTATTTTATTTTGGAGAAGTCCTTTTAACTCCCCTCTTTTATTTTTATATTGGAAATATTTCGGGGAGAAAAAAATTAAAACCAAAGTGATCCTCTTTTCAAATTTGAGAAAAATTCAAATATGAAAATGGTGAAATCCCCAACTCTCTCCGTGGGTCCTTGAGTTGCTTAGGATTTCTAGGATCGCAAACGGGATGCAAATAAAATATTGATATGCATATGATGACCTGTGTATAACATTCCAAATTGAAAATTTGGGATGTTACAAACCTACCCGCCTTAAGATGAATCTTGCCCTCGAGATTCGGGTTGGCTAGAAAATAGGTGTGGGTGGTCTCTCCGTAGGTCTTCCTCTCGTTCCCAGGTGGCTTCATCCTCGGTATGGTGGCTCCACTGAACTTTGCAAAACTTAATAACCTGGTTGTGGTTAACTCGGCTGGCAAACTCGAGAATCTTGACGGGTTTCTCCTCATAGGTCAAATCACTATCCAACTGAATTGCTTCCAGGGGCACTGTATCTCTCAGAGGAATATCGGCCCACTCTGCATGGCACTTATTCAACTGGGAAACGTGAAATACATCATGAACTCCTGACATTCCTTCGGGTAACTCCAACTTGTAGGCAACTTGTGCCATACGTCCCAAAACTCGGTATGGTCATACAAATCTCGGGGCTAACTTTCCCTTGACTCCAAAACATTTAACTCCTCAGAGAGGTGACACACGAAGATATGCTCTGTCTCCGATTTCATAGACTACCTCCTTGAATTTTGAATCTGCATAACTCTTCTACCTGGACTGAGCTACCTTTAGTCTGTCGCGAATCAACTTAACCTTCTCTTCAGATTCTTTGATCAAATCCATTCCAAATAACTGACGGTCTCCAACTTCATCCCACATCAACGGTGTCCTGCACCTCCTTCCGTACAAGGCTTCGAAAGGGGCCATCTTCAGACTAGCTTGATAACATTTGTTGTATGAGAATTCCGCGTACGCCAAATTATCATCCCAGCTGGATCCATAATCTAGCGCACAAGCTCTCAGCATGTCCTCCAGAATCTGATTGACTCTCTCGGTCTGTCCATCTGTCTGCGGGTGAAAGGTTGTACTGAACTCTATCCTGGTTCCCAAAGTCTGGTGCAGCTGATGCCAAAACTTCGAAGTAAACTAAGTCCCTCTATCCGATACAATGGCCCTTGGAACTCCATGCAGACATACGATCCTGGTCATATATATCTTGGCCAACTTTGCACTCGTATAGGTGGTTTTTACTGGGATAAAGTGAGCCACTTTGGTCGATCCACTACTACCCAGATAGAATCATATCCCGATCGGGTCTTGGGTAATCCGGTGATGAAATCCATGCCAAGCTTATCCCACTTCCATGCGGGTATCGACATAGGCTGAAGTAATCCAGCTGGCTTCTGATACTCTGCCTTCACTCTCTGACATACATCACATACGGCTACATACTCGGCAATATCCTTCTTCATACCAGTCCACCAGAAACGCTCCTTTAAATCCAAATACATCTTGGTGTTTCCAGGGTGTATTGAGTATGGCGAGTCATGAGCTTCCTATAGTATTAACTTCCTGATTTCTGCATTGTTGGGTACATATACCCGGTCCTCAAACCATAAAGTGTCATGCTCATCCTCACGAAAACCTTTGGCTTTTCCTTCACTCATCTTCTCCTTTATCTCAGCAATCTCTTTGTCATCCTTCTGAGCTTCTCGAATCTTTCGCAATAATGTTGACTGAACCTCCATTGCTGCGACAAAACCTCGTGGAACTATCTCCAAATGAAGCTTCTTGAGATCGTCAACTAACTCCTGCAGAAATCCTCCGCTTACAAGGGTATTGGCATAAATTTTCCGTCTCAAGGCGTCTACTATGACATTGGCCTTTCCTGGGTGATAGTGTAGCTTCATATCATAATCCTTTATAAGATCCAACCATCTCCTTTGTCTGAGATTCAGCTCCTTCTGCGTGAAAATGTACTTCGAACTCTTCTAATCCGTGTACACATCACAACGGTTTGCAATAAGAAAATGTCTCCAGGTCTTGAGTGCATGAACTACGGCTGCTAACTCCAAATCATGCGTGGCATAATTCAACTCATGCAGTCGAAGCTGACGTGAGGCATAGGAAACAACTCTTCCGTCTTGCATAAGTACACCTCCAAGTCCTAAGAGAGAAGCATTGCAATACACTTGGAAATCCTTGCATATATCTGGCAAAATCAGCACTGGGGCTGTAACCAAACATTTCTTCAACTCCTAAAAACTTGCCTCACATTCATCTATCCATTTGAACTTAGTGTCCTTCTTCAACAACTCTGTGATGGGCTTCGCAATCTGGGAAAAAATCTCAATGAACTCCGATAATATCCCGCGAGTCCAAGAAAACTGCGGATCTCCCCTACTGAGGTGGGTGCTAGCTAGCCAATTGGTGACTAACTAAACCTTGGTAGGGTCTACAGCTATACCTTCTCCTGATATAACATGTCCAAGAAATCCAACTTCCTTCAACCAAAACTCGCATTTGCTGCATTTGGCATAAAGTTGATGTTCCCTGAGCTTCTCGAGAACTAAACGCAAATGCTCCTTGTGTTCCTCTTCATTCTTCAAGTATACCAAAATATCATCAATGAACACCACAACAAACTTATCCAAGAACTCCATGAACACCTTATTCATCATACTCATGAAATAGGAAGGGGCATTAGTCAATCCAAATGACATGACCATGTACTCATATAGCCCGTACCTTGTGGTGAAAGCTGTCTTGGGTATATCCTTTTCTCGGATCTTCAGCTGGTGGTATCCTGATCGCATGTCTATCTTGGAAAATACTTTAGCTCCTTGTAGTTGGTCGAACAAATCATTGATCATCGGTAATGGGTATTTGTTTTTGATCGTCACTTCATTCAAAGCACGATAATCAACAATCATTCTCAAGGATCCATCCTTCTTCTCAACTAAGAGCACTGGGGATCCCCACAATGACGAACTTCGTCGAATGTAACCTTTCTCCAATAACTCCTTAATCTTCTTCTTAATCTCCTCCAGATCATTTGCGGGCATCCCGTATGGTCTCTTTGATATTGGTCCGGTGCCTGGCAACAGATCTATCAAAAACTCAATGTCTCGATCCGGCGGCATGCCTAGTAGTTCCTCTGGAAATACATGTGGATAATACTTCACTACAGGCACTTCCTCCTAAACAACTCCTGAGAGGGAATTTACTTGGGTCCTCCTTGGCGCATGCCTGGATACATTACTTAATCCTTTTTCCCTCCGGGGTGGTGCGCATAAATGACTTACTGGTGCAATTGATGTTCCCCCCATACATCGATAGCCAATCCATGCCTAGTATCACATCCAATCCTTGTGACTCCAGAATTACTAGGTCTGAGGGGAAACATGCCTACCTATGGTTAATGGCATCTGAAAACATCCTTGGCTTGCCATAAACTCTGCTCCTGGCGAGCTTACTAACATAGGTGTCCTAAGAACTTTGGTGGGCAACTTATACTTATCCACAAATCCCCTTGACAGGTATGAATGCGATGCACCAGTATCAAAAAGAACAATTGCAGTAAATGACTTAACCAAAAACTTACCTATAACTGCAGCTGGCTGCTCTTCAACCTCCTCCATGTTAACGTGGTTCACTTGTCCCCTGTTGAAAGGGTTGGGCTTCTTCCCAAATCTTCCATTGCCATTTCCATTCTTTGGTTCAAAACACTCGGTGGCGTAGTGTCCAGTCTTCCCGCACTTGAAACAAGTAATGTGACTTAGATCCATCTTGGCGGTCGTTGCTGGGTTGGAACGATTCTGGCTGCTACTTCCTCCATTTCCATTCCCATTCTTGGGTCCACTGTGGTTATGTGAACTTCCTCCATTGTGGGTATGGCCTCCATGGCTATGGGTGTAACCTCCGGAGTTAGGGGTAAAGCGAGGCTTCTACTGAGCTCCAGAATTGTACTTCCCCTGTCCATACTTCGGTTTGCGGCTCTCTATCTACTGATGTTTGTTTTCAATCATCAGGGCCCGGTCTACCAACTCCTGGTAGTTAGTGAATGTTGCCACCATCAACTGCATACTCATCTCATCATTCATTCCTTCCATAAACTTCTCCTTATTCGTGGCATCTGTGGCCACATCATCTGGGGCATAGTGGGCTAACCTGCTAAACTCATCCACGTACTGTGCCACAGTACGGTTTCCCTGGCGTAAGTTGCAAAACTCATGCTTCTTCATATTCATTGCTCTTGTAGAGACATGGGTTGTGCGGAATGCTTGCTGGAATTGATCCCAAGTGACATTGGCTATGGGAAAAGTGGCTGTGTAATTCTCCCACCATGAGGTTGCGAGTCCATCCAATTGATGTACGACAAAGCGCACCTGCTCCGCATCTGTGCAACCTGCAGTGGTCAACTCCCTTCCAATCCTACGTAGCCAGTCATCAGCAACAATCGGTTCGGTGCTATTGGAAAATACCAGCGGATTCAACCTCAGAAAATGGGCTAGGTTGAACACTTGAGGTGGTGGTGGTGGGTTGTTGTTATTCTTGTTGTTGTTGCCTTGGTTCTGGACAAGTAGCTGCATCAAGGCATTCTGATGTTGGATCAACTGAGTCAGCTCCGGTGGGAAGACAAATCTGGGGTCACGTCTCGGAGGCATCTGATGGGTTTAGAGGGGAGAGATTAGAATAGAAATGAGGTCTAAAGAGAAAGCACTACACATATGCACATGATACAAACACAATCATATCACATCACTCAATTCAAACAAGGGCATACAATCGATCTACCTACCATTAAAAAATACTCGGACTACTAATATATACATGGGGAAAATACTACTAATAATATGGTGGTCATCTAGAAATTTTGATCGGTGGAAGACTCCATGATATCCGCTCCAGCTTCGTCTTCGTAATCATCATCACTACTGGCGGGTTCGGAGTCGGTGTCGTCGATGATGATGTAGTCCTTGGGATGGTCGTCATCTCCTCCTGGCACGGGGTCTCCCATGAATACTCCTAGCTTCATCGTCAAGTCGTCATTCTTTTGTACTAGTATTGCGATTTCCTCCTCATATCGATCGCGTGTAGACTTGAGTTCCTCTTCAAGCTCCATGTTCCTAGTCATCAACTTCTTTAGATCTATCATGCTTGCGCACATTTGGTTCTCCTGGCGACGAATGTGCTGGTTTAACTCCTGGATGAAGGCTTTAATGGATTTGTCCCTCCTGGTGCTGATCATCTCCCATTGCTCATCTCAGCACCCACATATCTGGTAGATGGTGTCCTTAAGATCCTTGTGATAGACTTCACCGATGCGTCCCATGGCGATGTGAGCTGCCATGCTCTTTCCTAGACTCCAGGTTTGTGCATCAAAGGAAAACTCTATGGGTTCAGTAACTGGCGTGAATGTCCTTCCTGGATCTTGAACTTGAATCATCCAACGCTCCTCTTCTGGTAAAGTGGCGGTGTAGGTCCCGGTGAAGCTTGGTATTCCAATGTTCAGGTACCTAGTGACTTCCTTCAAGTGTCGTCCAAAGGGTGTATCTTCATCCGGTTGAGCAAACTTTTTCCTTGGGTCCGTCATCTATAGAGTGGAAAATGGAGAGTAGTCAGAAATGAGTAGAGAAGAGTGACCTATGGCTTATCTTAGTGGTGGCGTCCTACAATCAGCGTGTGCTCTGATACCATCTTGTAGCAATCCGACCTCAAATGGTCAAATATCTATGCATAAGTGTCATCTCTGGATTGGTAATGCTGACACACATAGTACTTCGAAGGATTTATAACAGAGTAGAATCACACACTTATTACATCGATAGTCTCAAGAGAGAACTTAATACAATAATATGGCTTAAGGCCCTCTAAATATGATAACAACGAAAGGCTTGGTAGATAAAGTGAGTCCGTCAACTCCAACGGCATAGCTGAGAGCATGACATTGACCTAGCGCACCTTACTCTTCGTCTGAAAAGTCTGCAACATAATACGTTGCAGCCCAAAAATGGGTCAGGACATGGAATATGCTGGCAAAAATAACAATGTAGAGCAATGAACAGGTAACACCTATAACTATATGCATATTTGGCTGGTGGAGGCTCTACGGTTATAATGTTTTTGCGAAAAGGCAATTTCTCCCTACAACAAAGGAATATATTTTGTTTAACTATCATGGCAGTTGATAAACATTGAGAAGGTTCCTCCAACTCAATCCCAATTAAACAGTATTAACAACCCAACAAATTAATTTAGAGTGATGAGATCAACATGATAATCCCAGAACCAGATACTCAAGATTTCCATAACCGGGGACACGACTAACCATGATTAGTTTGTACACTCTGCAGAGGTTTGCGCACTTTTCCCCACAAGACTCGATCTCCTTCGTTGGTTTTCTCGCACTACATGGTGTTTGAGAAACGGATGACTGAGACACAGTCTTTCAGAAGCATTAACTCTTTACTCTGGGTAGATAGTCACACCTACTTTCCCCTACATCTGCTAGCCTACCACTGAAACAGGTCACGCACTCAACTGTGCCAGAGCCCATAATGGCTTGTGGCTGCACACGGAAGTTTCTAGCATGAATAATCTTATGATCCCTTTGAGCCTGGGTGGCGAACCATAGAATGATCGCACGGGTACTCCGGGATATCCTAGGACAACACTGGATTCTCCAGGTGCCCGCAACCAATCCACCCAGATGTGTATTTAAGTAGCCACATTAAGTTAACCCTTAATTAACAACTAAAAATCTACCGGACGAACGTCCGCTAACAGAGGCTGACGAACGAATTCATTCGTTATTAGGTCTAAACGAACGAACATTCGTGGAATAGATCTAAACCGAGAAAACCGATCTATTAAAAAACCGAACTAAAAACCGGCGAATGGGGATTGGTTTATACTGATTAAACGGCAGCGGCGAGGTCAACGGTGGCGGCGGGATTCCGGTGAGGTAGCGGCGTCAGCGCGGGGAGGCGGGGTAGCGGCGCGGCGTGGGGAGTGGCGGTGGCAGCAGGCGGTGCGGGGCGGCAGTTGTGGCGGCGCTGGTGGCGGGCTGCGGGCGGCCGGGCGGGACGAGGTGGAGAGGGGCGGCGGCGGCGTGGCTCATAAAGGCCTCGGGGGTGGCGGCTTGCGCGAGGGGGCACGGAAGCCGAGGCCGACCCGGACTTCGGTGGGAGTCTAGCGCTCGCACGAGTGCGGGATGTGGCGGCGCTGGTTTGGCCTGGCCCGGCTCGGCGGGGCCGTTGGCCCAGTCGGGTGAAACGTTTTTTTAATAAAGAAATAATTCCGCTGAAGAAAATTCTAAATAAATATAAAAAAATCTAAAATTGACAAAAACAATTTTCGCCGTCTAAATAAAATATTTAGAACAAAGTAAACATTTTTCTTGCCTAAAAATGCATATTTTTCTAATTCAAATAAAATAGCAAGAAAATCCCAAATAAAATATTTATTTGATTTTAACATTTTTCCTCCAATATTTCTTTTATTTTGGAGAAGTCCTTTTATCTCCTCTCTTCTATTTTTATATTGGAAATACTTCGGAGAGAAAAGTATTAAAACCAAAGTGATCCTCTTTTCAAATTTGAGAAAAAAAATCAAATATGAAAATGGTGAAATCGCCAACTCTCTTCATGGGTCCTTGAGTTGCTTAGGATTTCTAGGATCGCAAACGGGGTGCAAATAAAATATGATATTCATACGATGACCTATGTATAACATTCCAAATTGAAAATTTGGGATGGTACATGTTTGTATGTGCAGGTAGTAGGCGACTTGCGTGTAGTCTCCTACTGGATTGATACCTTGGTTCTCAAAAACTGAGGGAAATACTTATGCTACTTTGCTGCATCACACTTTCCTCTTCAAGGGAAAACCAATGCATGCTCAAGAGGTAGCAACTGCCTGCTCCCTCCTCCCGCGGTCGGCTGTGCTGCCGTGCAGGCCTCACCGCCCCACTGTACTCCCATCGCTGGCCTGGACATCCCTCTACTCACCCAGACCAGTTGTTATTCTCCGGCGACGGCAGCCGAATCAGTCAACCCTCGTACTCCCCACCACGTGGGCAGCCACTGCCGTGTCTTCCCCGGCTCTGTGTCGTTCCCTTCGTAGGCCTCGCCATCGTCCACTACCCTGGTGCTCTCGGCGCGGCGTGGTCAACATGGTCAACAAATGACATCCATCGGAAGTGGACTCTACGTGGAGAGGCTGACAACTGGGTCCACGGCCGCACACAAGGAAATGCCTCCTTATTACGTGCAACATAATGATTCCTCCACCTGACATCTGGGACCCACCGGAAGGGCCTTTGTATTTCGCGAAAAAAACATTCCCCCGCTGACAGCTCGGACCCACCAGCTATATCTTCACACGCAAGGAAGTGCCTCCTTATTGCGCACAAAAAAATGAATACTCCCCCTGCTAGCTGGGACCCAGCATAGTGGGAGACTGACTTGTGGGCCTACTAAGTTGACGGGGATGAGGGGTTTGTCAACTTAGTCAATATGAACGATTCTAGCTCCAGTGACCGTACGATGTCCATCCAACGACCGTAGTGCTTCTTCAACCTATGGTCTTCTTGCTTCAGCCGCCCAGAGAACCGTCGGTCGTGCCACCTACTCCTGCCTCCTGTGGTTAGTTGTGCTGCCGCGGAGGCCTCACCACCCCCTACTACTCGCACCACTAGCCAGGCCCTACGGCGACGGCAGCCTCACACCACAGCCGAACCAGTGAACCCTCGTACTCCTCTCCATGTGGTCTTCCACTGTCGCGTCTTCCTCGGCTCCGTGTCGTCCCCTTCCTAGGCTTTGCCGTCGTCCACCGCCCTGGTGCTCTCGGCCCGGCGTGGTCAACGTGGTCAAGGAACGACTTCCATCGGAAGAGTACTGTACATGGAGAGGTTGACAGCTGGGTCCATAGCCGCAGCAAGGAAGTGCCTCCTTATTACGCGAAAAATAATGATTCCTCCACCTGACAGCAGGGACCCACCAGACGGGCCATCGTATTTCGTGAAAAAAACATTTCCCCCTGACTGCTGGGACCCACCAGCTACATCTTCGCACGCAAGGAAGTGCCTGACAGTCAGGACCCACCTGGTCGAAGCATACGTAGCGTTGTCATTCTGGTCACGAACGTGTACGTACATATGATCGATCTGTCTGCGGGCTGCAGCGATGAACCGTGGCCGTGCAAGGAAGGGCACGTGTCGTAGTAGAGGCATGCACGTGTCATAGTATGGGCGCGCACATAGCATGTACACATACATACAACGGACAGGGTGCAAGAAAGAAAATACGGCCACGTACGTACATACGGGCGGGGTCTCGTTCGCCTACTCACACATACGTATGGCCAGGGCTCGTGTACATGGCTGGGTCAGAATGGAGAAACTGCATCGTCATCGTGTTCATTGGGAGCCAACTGGCTTGGACGGGATAGGCGATGGAAACGAGGCCTAGCGTACCGTAGAACGGAGGAAACGGCCTTGTGTTTGACCAGCCACGATGGAAACAGGATCCTGTTCATCAGGAGGGGTCTGGCGTATCGCAAAATGGAGGAAACGGACCTCCTATGGTGGAAACGGGGTCCTGTCGATCGGGAGGGGTGTGGCATACCGCAAAATGGAGGAAATGGACTTGTGTTGGTGCGCTACGATTGAAACGGGGGTCCTGTTCATCGGGAGGGGTGTGGCGTACCGCAAAACGGGACTCTACGGGATACTGTTCATCTCCATCGTCGACCTCCTCCAGCCTCCATGGGCTACTGTTCATCCACCGTTGACCTCCTCCAGCCTCCACGTGAGACTGTTCATCCACGGGCTCCTATTCATCCAGCCTGCACCGCGCGCTCCTCCACCGGCTACTGTTCAACCAGCCCTCTCCACGGGGTCCTGTTCAACCAACCCTCCATGGGCTACTGTTCATCCATCCCTCCACCGGCTACTGTTCAACCAGCCCTCCACGGGGTCCTGTTCATCCAGCCCTCCACGGGGTCCTGTTCATCCATCCCTCCACGGGGTCATGTTCATCTAGCCCTCCACGGGGTCCTGTTCATCCAGCCCTACACGGGGTCTTGTTCATCCACCAGCTCGATCGATCAGGGTATTGTTCATCTAGCGGCAACGGCCTCTACTACCACGGGGTCCTGTTCATCCAACTCCCCACCGGGAACTATTCATCCAAACCCCATCAACAACACTCACGGTTCATCCAGAGGCAACATCGATCAAATTCAGTTAGCCGCAGTAGCGAAGGAATCACATTCGGGTTCGGTTAGCACCAAGGGGTCGATCGATCGCTCCAGTTCAGTAACACGTAGCCTGCAGTACAATCGCTCAGGTTCAGTTAGAGCCCAACGCCTCGCACACACGCATGTACGTACGAGAGAAACGCACATCGCTCGACCCCCGACCACCCACCCTAACCGGGAACTTCCTGATATTTTCCTCGCCCTCGCTTCTACCATGGTTTTTTCCATCATGGATGGCCCAAAGAATGTCATGCAGCTGCTTCTCCGGCCCGCCCAGGATGAAAAGCCCATTTTCTGTCATGATTTTTTGTCATAGAAGTAGGACCCCACCACATCTATGATGATACCGGGTTTTGTCACAATTATTGTCATTGAAGTGCCAAAAGTATGACAGAAAAAAATTTGTTCGGCCCAAAATGACACGGATGTGTCTTTTTTTGTAGTGCATGCAAACGGCATGGCAGGTGTCCGGTGCAAGTACGGCACTGAGGGCCTCTGCCCACTCCTGGTGAGGAATGGGGGTACTGAACCAACATGTACCCAGCTGCGACGCAGTGTCGACAACAGGCAAGCGCCGATGGATCCGCTCTTGTTGTGCGGCGCACCGCGCCTCTCGCTCTACGGTGCTCCAACGGTCTTGTTGTGCAGCGAGACACAGCCTATCGGCGCGGACGCGCCTAGCTTGCTCTGCGGCGCGCCATCGATCATGTTGTGCGGCGAGCTGCAGCCTGTCGGCGCTGACATGCCTATCTTGATCCGCGGCGCTCAAGCGCCATGCGCCAAAGGTCTTCTCAACCCTAGCGATGACACGCATCATGGCGGCGTCCATCGCGTTGTCGGGGAGTGCCTCGGCCTCGATGGGTCATGGTGCTTGCTCATTTTCCACATCGACGAGGTTGATGGCAGAGGCGGCGCTTTGGTGGGTTGGCATGCTTGGAAAAGGTGGATGTGCTACAGGATGCGCTTGTCGCCTCTGTGCATCGCGCGCCGCCTATGCGCAATATCGCTGGGTGGCGGGAAACAGGCGAGGAAATGGCGGGAAATGGTAGCGAGTTCATAAAACGCCATCAATTAATGGAAACTTAGCATAGAAGGAACATCGAGCTAGCACAAGAAGGAGATGATGATCAGATGAACACGGACCACACTAGGGAACCGTTTCTGTTATTATCAGTATTTACACACATTTCTGATTACAGACCTGTTTGCCGCGTATCACAAACATCTTGTTATATTGAAGCGTTTCTGTTCTCTTGACTCAACGCAAACAGTTCATCCGAGTGAGCCGCATGCCGTATATCACACACACCTTCATATGGATGCCCATTTCTTTTGTGTTGCCTAACCACAGACAGTTCATCCGAGTGAACCGCATGTTTGTATATCGCACACACCTTCATCTGGCTGCCTGTTTATTTTGTTCCTCCTCATCGCAAACAGTTAATTGAGCTGAACCGCATGCCCTGCATCGCACATGCAACTAAAATCTGAACCGTGTTTGATGCATCCTCTATCGCAAATGTTCTGCACCGTTTTGACCTTTTTGTACACCATCGTTTGCGATTATAGCATCACACATAGTTTCGTCAAAGGGTCTCTGATTGTAGTGTCGTGTTAGCAGCATGCTACAGTAGTGTGGGTTCCCTAGGCATTTTATGTGCATAATTCAAATTTGACCTACATGAACATTCTCCAGTGCATATAAACTGGTTGAAAAATCAAATCTGTGTCCATGGTTGCATGCTTAGGTCCCATGCAAGAAATGGGAATGAATTACAAACACCCTGCCACCGTCACTCGGCCGCAAACATTGAGATACCTGGTTTTTAAATTCCAGTAAATCCAAAACTTGTCTGAAATTCATGAAACTTGGCATGCTATCATGGAGCGGCATCAACATGCCGTGGTAAAAATTTTGTCCCATTTGGGGCAGGTTTGGGTATAAGCTTCTCACAAACCTTAGCTTCTCACAACAAGCATGATGGCTTCGGTAGGGAACGTGCCACCTTTGGGGATGAAACGATATCCGCTACCTCTTATTGCTTTCAAAAAAATTCAAGTGTCAATATAGAACAACAGGAGTGTTGTGTTCAACTTTGGAATTTTTCGGGGTTCGTTTGGACATTTTTATAAATTAACTGGGTTTTCTAGGCATTCTATGTGCATAATTCAAATTTGAACTACATGCACATTCTCAAGTGCATATAAACTGGTTGAAAAATCAAATATGTGTCCTCGTTTGCATGCTTAGGTCCCATGCAAGAAATGGGAATGAATTTCAAACACCCTGCCACCGTCACTCCACCGCAAACATTGAGATACCTGGTTTTTAAATTCTAGTAAATCCAAAACTCGTCTGAAATTCGTGAAACTTGGTATGCTATCATGGAGTGGCATCAACATGCCATGGTAAAAAATTTGTCCCATTTGGGGCAGGTTTGGGCATAAGCTTCTCACAAACCTTAGCTTCTCACAACAAGCATGATGGTTTCTGTAGGGTACGTGTCACCTTTGGGAACGAAACTATATCTGTTGCCTCTTATTGCTTTCAAAAAGTTTCTAGTGTCAACATAGAATAACAGGAGTGTTGTGTTTACTTTTGGAATTTTTCGGGGTTCGTTTGGACATTTTTATACATTAACTGGGTTTTCTAGGGATTTCATGTGCAGAATTCAAATTTTAACTACATGCACAAGCTCTAGTGCATATAAATTGGTTGAAAATCAAATCTATGTCCTTCGGGGAATGCTTAGGTCCCATGCAAGAAATGGGAATGAATTTCAAACACCAGGGCATTGTTGATTGCTGGCAAAACATAGAGATACTTTGCTTTTTAAATTCTAGTAAATCCAAAACTCGTCTAATATTCATGAAACTTGGCATGCTATAATGGAATGGCACCCGACATGTTGTGGTATTTTTTGAGTCCATTTTGAGAGAAGGCGCACTCGAATAATAGCCAACAAAGGCATTTTGAAACAAATAGCTGCCACTGTAACATCTCAAACATTTTGTATAATTTAAATTGTGTGCGTTCTGTTAACCATTCACGTGACGCCATGCCTCACTCTTTTAATGGCTAGGAGGTGTCGTGCGGATAGGTGCTCGAGTGCTTGACTAAACGGAAGGCGTGCCGACAGCTTCCCCAGGAAGCCAAGAGAAAATGTGCCGAGCGGGATTTCTGCAGCTCTTGATCGCAAATGTTTTAGATAGAACACCGTATGCAAAGTGAGAGCTATGGTATTCCCCCTTAAGTCGAGGGAAAATCCGCAGCGAAGGATTTGTGCATCCCTTCAACGCAAATGGTTGTTTTGGATGACCCGTGTGCAACCACGTACAAACAATTTGGTAAGATTTGCATCTGTCATATTGGGTATGTTGCCATTTGTCAAACTAGAAAGATTTACTTTTGTTGATCTAGTAACGTTGCCATTTGTCAATCCTTGTAACACTACGATTTGTCAAAATATGCTGCTAGAAATCACTAGCACTATCTAATTTTTGCAACTAAAATTCAGTAATTAAGCACAGATTTCATTCATAGATTAAGCAGTCGTTCTTAATTTATACAAATAGTTCAACTCGACAGCTGAACCGACCAAACTTTTCCCCAATTTGTTGCCAACCACGTACTGAAATAGCTAGTTCAACTATATATACTAGCTAATTTTAAGTACATTGTACAGTTCGACCACACATCTATAGTCAGATGAACTGAACAAAATAGCCCCTAAATACTACTACTACCAAGGAGGGGCTTTGTGCTACTTTCGGCAGCCTCTCCTCTATTGAGCGCGCTCAGTAAGAGGCAGAGGAGGATGAGGAGCCTACCGACGAGCTGGAGAAATGCAATACAGTGCCTGCCACTGCTGCACGTTTAGCGATGCTCTCCAGCTCAAACGCCCACTGCCGCTCCAGACGATCCCTCTCAAAGCGGCCAGACTGCTCGTAGATCTCCTAATTCCTCACCTCTGCGTGGGCGTGTGCTACGGCCACGGCTACAGTAAGGCTCTTTGTGTGCTCGACAAGGCGCTCCTCCTCCTCCCACAGGAACTCGATGTAGCGCGCAAGGTTGCTGATGCACGTGCGGGCCTCCACCTCTGCCTCCCTCCTTCGGGCAGCGGTGGTGGAGCGGGTGATGATCCCGGCGGTCGACGATGGGCTAGCGGCCATGGCGGCCGACGATGGGGTGGTGTCCACGACCACCACCTCCCGCCTTCGGGCCGCGGTGGCGGAGCAGGTGATGGCCATGGTGGCCGGCAGTGGGGTGGCGGCCATGACGGCCACCTCCCGCCTTCGGGCGGAGTGGGAGATGGCCTTGCCTTTCAAAGGTGGTGTCACGGCAATGGTGGCCGGCAACAGCTGCCGACGGGCAGCGGCGGCGAAGCGTGTGGTGGGTGTTCAGCGCACACCCAACAGGGACGCCACGTGCACTACACTATGCCGGGGACTGCGCCGCCGCCACGGTGTAGCCTCCCAGTTGGAGTTGTCCTCTAATGACGGCGGAGTGGCTGATCGACGACGAAGGACCGGTGCCATTGGAGATTTTGGGAGAAGCACATGAGATAAGCTACAGGGAGAGAGGGGAAAATGCGACGCATGACTCGCCAGCCGTGAGGGTTTATATAGCAGGCCGTAAGCATTGGGATTTTGGGGGAATTCACCGAGTCGGGCGGGAAGCTTGCGTGGGAACCTGCGAGGTTGCGTGGGAACGGGCTCACCGACGATTCATTGGCGCCACCGTTCGGCCAAAAGAATGCCTCCGCACGCTGCGCAAGCTTGCACTGTAAGCCGTCTGCGGCAGCGGGGTGACAAGACGTGCGAGAGGAGGACGGAAGGACACGTACACATACGATTAATACAAAAAAACATTTGCGATTTAATTACCTACTATACCCACGTCCTGGTTTATAAGTAGGATTTAACTAATAAAATATGAATGCATGTTGCCAAAGATTATATCGTTGGAGTCGTATTTGAACATAGTTTCCAGCTATACAATTTTTGTAACATGCATTAACACTTCTTTGGTTAAATATAAGGTTATATGTCAGGAAGGGTTTGTCCGCAACACACACGGCTTATTACATCACAAACAACCTAGATGGATCAATTGTATGCCACGTATCGCACACGCAACTCTAATCTGATTCGTGCTTGATGTCTCCGACATTGCTCGCACAGTTCGTCTTATTTGCCACGTATCACTGTGCCGGCCTCTGCTCATGTCCCTCGGCAAGCTCTGCTCGCCGTTAGGCACCGCAGCATGCTGTGCTTGCCATTAGGCGCCGCGGCGCTCTCTGCTCGCGTCCGTTGATGCACTCTGCTCGCGTCCGTTGGCGCGCTCGGCTTGTGGACAGCTTTTCCTTGCGCGTTCAACTGCTATATGCATATATATATATATATATATATATATATATATATATATATATATATATATATATGGTTGCTCGCCGTTGCTTCATCAGGACTGGTTTGTACTAGTACTGGGCCCAAACGAGATGGGTGAATTTCGTCCGACTTCCATTTTTTCGGACGAATTCCAAACCTCTACCGCGGAGCGCTCTGCTCGCATCCCTCCACGTGCGCTCTGCCGGCGGTTGGGCATGCGCACGATCACATCGGGGGCCCCATACACATGCGGTTGCGCCACGCGTGTTGTCACGTGATGCGGTTACGTGTGGCATGATGGAGTTACGCGCTGCAAATTAGAACTGCCATCAGGGTCTGCCGATATTCCTGGCTGTCCGGCTTCCCCTTTAATCCCCACGACCATTATAACTTTAGTCTCTTCAACCTTTCGATCGCGCCCCACAACAGAAGAAGCACACCCATGACAACTGATAACCCACAAGTACAGGGGATCAATTGTAGCCTCTTTCGATAAGTAAGAGTGTCAAACCCAATGAGGAGCTAAAGGTAGAACAAATATTCCCTCAAGTTCTATCGACCACCGATACAACTCTACGCACACTTGACATTTGCTTTACCGGAAACAAGTATGAAACTATTTTGTAGGGGTAAAACTACGAGTACTTTGCAAGAGTAAAACTACGGATAAATTTCAAGGTAATAAAAGTAAATAGCTTTTGTCAACAAGAAATTTATTTGTCCCTAGGCAATCGATAACAAGTACCGGTAATCATTCTTGTAATTTTATATGAGGGAGAGGCATGAGCTAACATACTTTCTATAACACCCCAATTTTCAATTTGGATGTTATACATAGATCATCATAGGCATATAATATTTTATTTGCATTTGGTTGTGATCCTAGAAATCTTAAGCAACTCAAGGACCCAAGGAGAGAGTTGGAGGTTTCACAGATTTTCATATTTGAATTTATCTTTAAATTTGAAAAGAGGATCAATTTGATTCTAATATTTTCTCTCTAATTATTTCCAATAAAAACAGTAAATGAGAGAAGATAAAATGACTTCTTAAAACAAAAATGAAATATTAGAGAAGAAATTTTAAAATCAAATTATTTTTATTTTTATTTTATTTGCTATTTTATTTGAATTAGAAAAAATATGCATTTTTGAAAAATGCATTTTGTCCAGAAAAATGTTCATCTTGTCCTAAATATTTAGTTTGGATAGTGAAAATTGTTTCTGATATTTTTAGAATTTTTTTATATTATACTAGGACTTTTCTTACACGGCAATTTTTTTTTAAAAAAAGTTTCCTCGGCCGGCCCAGCCGAGCCGGGCCAAAGCCCAACCGCCGCCGCCGCCTTCCTTCGCGCCGCCCATGCCCGAACCGGACTTCGACAAGGAGTCCGATGCCACCCCGCCTCCGTCGCCCCTCGCCCAAGCCAGCCGCCCCCTCCCCTCGGCCTTTAAAAGGAGCCCTCCTCTCTCACCGCCACCACCGCACAGCCGCAGCCGCCACCGCTGCCGATTAGCCCCGCCTCCTGCCGCAGCCACCGCCCTGCCTCCCGCCGCCAACGCCGCTGCCACCACCGTCGCCAACGCCGCCTGTCGCCGCTGCCGCCGCTCACCGGTGGAAGCCACCGCCGCCGGTTTTCCCATCTCGAACCGGTAAAAACCGTTAAAAAAACCACCCAATTTTCTTTCTTATAAAGTTCGGTTTACTTTTATAGATCGGTTTTATTTTATGGTTCACTAATTAGTGAATGTTCACCTGTTAGTTTCTTATAGCGAACATGTTCGTTCGTTAGCCTCTGTAAAAGAACGTTCGTTCGTTAGTTTTTTCTTTTAATTTTAATTTTTGGCCAGGGACCTATCCTCAAATACTTTTCTTATAGATTAGTCCCTGATCTTCAAACCCTCGTTACTTTTTGCTCGTTTATCCAAATCCAGTGAAACCAACGCCAAAATCTTCATCTCGATCCCCTCTGTTCAGATAATCAACTTGAGCATGATTTTGAAAATTTAAAATTTGGTTTCAAGCATATTTGATTTCGAACTTCTTTTGATCGTAGTTTGAGTTTCGTAGCTCTGATTTGATTGATTCTTTTTGCAAATCGAAGCTCTTCACTTGAACTTTCAGTTTGGATCTTTTCTGTTTGGTTTTACCTTTACATATTATGCTTGAATGCTTATGTATGCTATTGTCTGTTCACGATAGAGTTTCCAGAGTGCGAGTCTTGGTACTACAAATCAATAGGGTTTTCAGATCGTCAGCAAGGCAAAGTAACACTTTGATCATAGCCCTTTATTACCTAGTTTTTATGCATTAGTTTCAACCCTCAAATGTTGCATGAGTAGGATTTGACAGCATGTGGGTAATTGGGAAGTAGTTGATGAGGTAGAACCTATTGTCTTATATCAAACCCTGGGTATTTACTATGTGTGATTATACTGCTATGATGTGCTCGTAGACGTGGTTTGGTTTGAGAGTATTCATGAAAGATGTGATAGATTATTGTTAACTAAGGTTTAACTTAAGGTGGCTACTTTAATACACATATAGGTGGATTGGTTGCGGGCACCTGGAGCAATCCAATGTTGTCCTAGGATATCCCGGAGAACCCGTGTGATCATCCTATGGAATGCCACCCAGGCTCAAAGGGATCATAAGATTATTCATGCTAGAAACTTTTGTGTGCAGCCACAAGCCATTATGGGCTCTGGCATAGTTCAGTAAGTTGTGTGACCTCTTTCAGTGGTAGGCTAGCAGATGTAGGGGATGTAGGTGGTACTGTATACGCAGAGTAAAGAGTTAATGCTTCTGAAAGACTTTGTCTCGGTCATCTGTTTCTCAAACATCACATAGTGCGAGAAATCCAACGGAGGAGATCGAGTCTTGTGGGGAAAAGTGCGTAAACCTCTGTAGAGTGTATAAATTAATCATGGTTAGCTGTGTCCCCAGTTATGGACATCTTGAGTATCTGGTACTTGAATTATTGGTTTGATCTCATCACTTTTTACTTAATTAATTTGTGGGGTTATATTTATTATTTTGGGATTGAGTTGGAGGAAACTTCTCAATAATTTTCAACCAACTTGGTAGTTAAATAAAAATTTGTTATAGGGAAAAATTGGATTTATGCAAATGATAACCGTAGAGCCTCTACCAGCCATATATGCATGTAGCAATAGCTGTTATTTGTTCATTAATCTATAGTGTTATTTTGCCAGCATATTCCATGTGCTGACCTACACAGGCTGCAACATATTATGTTGTAGAGTTTTCAGACGAAGAGTAAGGTGCGCTAGGTCATTGTCATGCACTCAGTTTTGCCATGGAGTTGGATGGACTCTTCTACCTTCGAAGCTTCCACTGTTATCTTATTTAGATGGCCTTCATCCATATTATGGTAATAAGTTCTCTTTTGAGACATCTGATGTAATAAGTGTCTGATTGAACCCTATTATAAATCCTCGAGTACTATGTGTCAACAATACCGATCCAGGGATGACACTTAAGCACAGATACTTGACCGTCTGAGGTCGGGTCGCTACACTTTCTCTACTTGGATCATATGCACTTATGATTGGAACTCTAGCAAGCATTCGCAACTACTAAAGATCTTAAGGTCGTGAAGCCCAACCATAGCATTAAGTATCAAGTCCTTTTTACTCCCACATGCCATAACCCAACTATCCGCGTTTAAGTTTCTGTCACTCTCGCAACACTGATAATAAGCAAACCATGAACATATTGCAACACCCTACAGCGAGGGCCCCTCACGTTTGCACGAGATGGAGGGCACCGTACGACAGCACCATAAATAAAATATACAATCATACCAACCAAGATCACAATTAACCCATATGACAAAATGGATCTACTACTCAAACATCATAGGATAACCATAGATCATTGGGAAATAATATATGGAGTTGAGCACCATGTTTAAGAAGATATTACAGCAGGGAGAAGAGGTGTTACACCGCTGCATAGAGGGGGAGAGAGTTGGTGATGACGGTAGCAAGATTGTTGATGTAGATCGCCGTCCCGATCGTTGCCCCAGTGGCACTCCGGCGCCACCGAAAGCGAGGGGGTGATACGTCTCCAATGTATTTATAATTTTTTATTGCTCCATGCTATATTATCTACTGTTTTGGACTGTATTGGGCTTTATTTTCCAATTTTATGTTATTTTTGGGACCAACCTATTAACCGGAGGCCCAGCCCAGAATTGCTGTTTTTTGCCTATTTCAGTGTTTCGGAGAAACAGAATATCAAACGGAGTCCAAACGGAATAAAATCTTCGGAAACATGATTTTCTAATCAGATAAGATCCAGGAGACTTGGACCCCCCCGCCAAGAAAGCCACGAGGTGGTCACGAGGGTGGGGGGCGCCCCCCTAGGGCGTGCCCCTTGCCTCGTGGGCCCCTCGAAGCTCCACCGACGTACTTCTTCTGCCTATATATATCTACATACCCCCTAATGATCGAGGACGGAGCCAAAAACCTAATTCCACTGCCGCAACTTTCTGTATCCACGAGATCCCATCTTGGGGCCTGTTCCGGAGCTCCGCCGGAAGGGGAATCGATCACGGTGGGCTTCTACATCATCATCCAAGCCTCTCCGATGAATTGTGAGTAGTTCACTTCAGACCTACAGGTCCATAGCTAGTAGCTAGATGGCTTCTTCTCTCTTTTTGGATCTCAGTACAATGTTCTCCCCCTCTCTTGTGGAGATCTATTCGATGTAATCTTCTTTTTGCGGTGTGTTTGTTGAGACTGATGAATTGTGGGTTTATGATCCAGTTTATCTATGAATAATATTTGAATCTTCTCTGAATTCGTTTACGTATGATTGGTTATCTTTGCAGGTCTCTTCGAATTATTAGTTTGGTTTGGCCTACTAGATTGGTTGTTCTTGCCATGGGATAAGTGCTTAGCTTTGGGTTTGATCTTGCGGTGTCCTTTCCCAGTGACAGACGGGGCAGCAAGGCACGTATTGTATCGTTGCCATCGAGGATAACAAGATGGTTTTTTTATCATATTGCATGAAACTATCCCTCTACATCATGTCATCTTGCTTAAGGCGTTACTCTGTTTTTAACTTAATACTCTAGATGCATGCTGGATAGCGGTCGATGAGTGGAGTAATAGTAGTAGATGCAGAATCATTTTGGTCTACTTGTCTCGGACATGATTCCTATATACATGATCATACCTGGATATTCTCATAACTATGCTCAATTCTGTCGATTGCTCAACAGTAATTTGTTCACTCACCGTAGAATACTTATGCTCTTGAGAGAAGCCACTAGTGAAACCTATGGCCCCCGGGTCTCTTTCTTATCATATCAACCTCCATCACTTTATTATTGCTTTACTTTTACGTTGCCTTTTACTTTTTTACTTTGCATCTTTATACCAAAAATATTATTTATCATCACTATCAGATCTCACTTTCGTAAGTGACCGTGAAGGGATTGACAACCCCTAAGCGCGTTGGTTGCGTTGAGCTATTGTTTTTGTGTAGGTACAAGGGACTTCAGCGTAGCCTCCTACTGGATTGATACCTTGGTTCTCAAAAACTGAGGGAAATACTTACACTACTTTGCTGCATCATCCTCTCCTCTTCGGGGAAATCCAACGCAGTGCTCAAGAGGTAGCAGGGGGGAGAGCCCCCCTTCTTCTTCTTCCTTGGCCTCCTCCCTAGGTGGGAGAAGGGTTTCCCCTCTGGTACTTGGTCTCCATGGCATGGGAGGGGCGAGAGCCCCTCCGAGATTGGATCTCCCTCTCTGTTCTCTTCTGTTTCGCGTTCCCAGATCTGGCCGAAAACCGTTTCTTATATTCCTGGAGATCCGTAACTCTGATTACGCTGAGATTTTTACACGATTTTTTCCGGATATAAGCTTCCTTGCACCCGAAGTAGAGGTCCAACCGACGTACAAGGTTGGCACAACCCACCACCGCGCGCCAGGGGCCTCTAGCGTGCCCTGGTGTATTGTACCCTGTGTGGGCCTCTGTTTGCGGTGATTCCAACTCCCAAAAATCACAAATATTCCGAAATAATTCTCCATAAATTTTCATCGCGTTTCAACTTCATTTGATATGGATACTCTGTGATACAAAAAACATGCAGAAAACATGAACTGGCACTGGGCACTGGATCAATAGGTTAGTCCAATAAATCATATAAAAAGTTGCCAAAAGTATGTGAAAGTGGTATAATATTGGCATGAAACAATCAAAAATTATAGATACGACAAAGATGTATCAGCATCCCCAAGCTTCATTCTTGCTCATCCTCGAGTAGGTAAATGATAAAAAAGATAATTTTTGATGTGGAATGCTACCTAGCATAAATTTGATCATATATCTAATCATGGCATGAATATTAAGACATAAGTGATTCAAAGCAATAGTCTATAATTTGACAGAAAGATATCAATACTCAGGCATCCCAACAAACAATCATGTCTTTCAAAATATCAATGCTAAAGAAAGCTATCCCTACAAAATCATATAGTCTTGTCATGCTCTGTCTTCTTAACACAAAGTATTTATCATGCACTACCCCGATGACAAGCCGAGAAATTGGTTCGTACTTTTTAACGTGCTTCAGCTTTTTCAACCCTCACGCAATACATGAGCGCAAGCCATGGATATAGCACTACGGGTGGAATAGAGTATAATGATAGGGGTAAATATATAGAAGACAGAAAAAAGTAGAAAGTCTGACATCAATGCGGCTAACCATTGGGCTATGGAGATGCCCATCAACTGATATCAACGTGAGGAGTAGGGATTGCCATGCAACGAATGCACTAAGAGCTATAAGTGTATGAAATCTCAATATGAAAACTAAGTGGGCGTGCATCTAATCCTATAATGATAAATTCCAACTAGTATATGAAAGTGACAACATAGGAGACTCTCCATATGAAAAACATGGTGCTACTTTGAAGCGGAAGTGTGGTAAAGGATACTAACAATGCCCCTTCTCTCTTTTTAATTTTTTATTTTTTTATTTTCCTTTTTTTCCTTTTTTTTTCTTTTTTTATTTTTATTTCTTTTTATATATTTTTTCTCTCATTGTCCGGAGTCTCATCCCAACTTGTGGGGGAATCCTAGTCTCCATCATCCTTTCCTCACTGGGGCACTGCTCTAAAAAATGAATAATGATGATCATCACACTTCTATTTACTTATAACTCAAAAGAAAATAAAAACTACAACTCGATGCCTATGACAAAGTATGACTCTATATGAATGCCTCTGGCACGTAACAGGATGTGCAATGATCTAGCATAACATGTATGAAGAATGATGAATGGTGGTTGAGCCACAAACACTATGTTAGCTATATGATCATGCAAAGCAATATGACAATGAATGCTCAAGTCATCAAACAGAAGCAGTGGAAGTTGCATGGCAATATATCTCGGAATGGCCATGGAAAAGCCATAATAGGTAGGTATGGTGGTTGTTTTGAGGAAGATATAATAAGCTTATGTGTGATAGAGTCTATCATATCATGGGGTTTGGATGCACCTGCGAAGTTTGCACTAAGTCCCGATATGAGAAAGGGCAATGCACGGTACCGTAGAGGCTAGCAAATTGCGGAAAGGTAAGAGTGCGTATAATCCATGGACTCACATTAGTCATAAAGAACTCATATACTTATTGCAAAAGTTTATTAGCCCTCGAAGCAAAGTACTACTACGCATGCCCCTAGGGGGATATATTGGTAGGAAAAAACATAGCTCGTCCCCGACCGCCACTCATAAGGAAGACAATCAATAATAAATCATGCTCCAACATTGATACGTCTCCGTCGTATCTATAATTTTTGATTGTTCCATGCCAATATTATGCAACTTTCATATACTTTTGGCAACTTTTTATACTATTTTTGGGACTAACATATTGATCCAGTGCCCAGTGCCAGTTCCTGTTTGTTGCATGTTTTTTGTTTTACAGAATATCCATATCAAACGGAGTCCAAACAGGATAAAAACTGACGGAGATTTTTTTGGAATATATATGATTTTTGGGAAGAAAAATCCATGCGAGACGATGCCCGAGGGGGCCACGAGGCAGGGGCGCGCGCCCCTGACCCTCGTGGCCACCATGTAAGGCGGTTGGTGCCCTTCTTTCGCTGCAAGAAAGCTAATATCTGGATAGAGATCATGTTAAAATTTCAGCCCAATCAGAGTTACAGATATCCGGGAATATATGAAACGGTGAAGGGGTAGAAACTGAGAACGCAGAAAGAGAGAGAGAGAGATAGAGAGACAGATCCAATCTCGGAGGGGCTCTCACCCCTCCCATGCCATGGAGGCCAAGGACCAGAGGATAAACCCTTCTCCCATTTAGGGAGGAGTTCAAGGAAGAAGGAGAAGAAGGGGCCCCCTCTCCCCTTCTCTTCCGGTGGCACCGGAACACTGTCGTGGCCATCATCATCATCACTGCGATCTACACCAACACCTCCGCCATCTTCAGCAACATCTCCATCACCTTCCCCCCTCTATATACAGCGGTCCACTCTCCCGCAACCCGATGTACCCTCTACTTGAACATGGTGCTTTATGGTTCATATTATCATCCAATGATGTGTTGCCATCCTATGATGTCTGAGTAGATTTTCGTTGTCCTATCGGTGGTTGATGAATTGCTATGATTGATTTAATTTGCTTGTGGTTATGTTGTTGTCCTTTGGTGCCCATCATAAGAGAGCGTGCGTGGATCACACCATATGGTTAGTTGTATGTTGATAGGACTATGTATTGGAGGGCAAGAGTGACACAAGCTTCAACCTAGCATAGCAATTGATGCATACGGGATTGAAGGGGGACCAATACATCTTAATGTTATGGTTGGGTTTTACCTTAATGAACGTTAGTAGTTGCAGATGCTTGCTAATAGTTCCAATCAAAAGTGCATGGAATTCCAAGGCAGGGATAACATGCTAGCAGTGGCCTCTCCCACATAATACTTGTTATCGGTCTAGTAAAGTAGTCAATTGCTTAGGGGAAATTTCGCAACTCCTACCACCACTTTTCCACACTCACTATATTTACTTTATTGTTTCTTTATCTAAACAGCCCCTACTTTCCATTTATGTAATCTTTATTATCTTGCAAACCTATCCAACAACACCTACAAAGTACTTCTAGTTTTATACTTGTTCTAGGTAAAGCGAACGTCAAGCGTGCGTAGAGTTGTATCGGTGGTCGATAGAACTTGAGGGAATATTTGTTCTACCTTTAGCTCCTCGTTGGGTTCGACACTCTTACTTATCGAGAACTGTTGCGATCCCCTATACTTGTGGGTTATCAAGACCTTTTTCTAGCGCCGTTGCCGGGGAGCAATAGTGTGGGGTGAATATTCTCGTGTGTGCTTGTTTGCTTTATCACTAAGTAATGTTTATTTGCTGTTCTTAGTTGTTTTCTATTAAGTTATGGGTAGCAAACGCAAAATACCAAAAAAATAGTTGTACCTACTAAACCAATGGTTGAAGAACCACTCAAATTCTATCACACTGCTGAAGCTTATTACTTGGATTATCTTCGATCCCTATGTGCTCGTGCTGAAACCCCAACTAGCTTAGTTGAGGGCAAATCTTTAGATGAGCATGATTGTTATGTGCGACACCGAATATCTGAAAAAGGGAAAATTTTACTGGGTCAAATTCATCGTTTGCAATGCTATGCTTGGAATTTATGTGAAATATATGATATTACTTGTTGTTCTGAAAACCCTAAGAAACACCTTCCCTATCAATGTGAGTTTAGTGATAATGGAATCGTATCTTCGTATGCTAAGGGTGTTTATAGTTACTATGATGTTCAACAAATTAAAGAATTTGTTGCTTTTAAGGGTGCTTATGAAATTGCTTCTTTGATTGAAACGTATGATGCTACTCTTTACAAATCTGAAAATTTTGACATACTTAAATATTGCTATGATAATTATGCTTCTAATTCCTATGTTGAACCATATATTGAGGACTACCCCGCTGTCCAAGAAGAGACTAATATTTTGTAGGAGTCTATGGAAGAAGAAATTGATGAAACTGTGAGCTCATTGGATGAAAAAGATGAGGACGAGAGCGAAGAACAAAAGGAGGAAGAGCCGATTAGCTACCCATGCCCACCTTCTAATGAGAGTAACTCTTCAAATCATACATTGTTTAATTTGCCTTCATGCTTACCGAAGGATGATTGCTATGATGATTGTTATGATCCCGTTGATTCTCTTGAAATATCCCTTTTTGATGATGCTTGCTATGCTTGTGGCCAAGATGCCAATATGAATTATGCTTATGGAGATGAACTTGCTATAGTTCCTTATGTTAAACATGAAATTGTTGCTATTGCACCCATACATGATAGTCCTATTATCTTTTTGAATTCTCCCGACTACACTATATCGGAGAAGTTTGTCCTTATTAAGGATTATATTGATGGGTTGCCTTTTACCGTTGCACATGATGATTTTGATAGATATAATATGCATGTGCTTGCTGCTCCTACTTGCAATTATTATGAGAGAGGAACTACATCTCCGCCTCTTTATGTTTCCAATACAACAAAATTGCAAGAACCTGTTTATACTATGCATTGGCCTTTACTATGTGTGCATGAATTGTTCTTTTATGACATGCCGATGCATAGGAAGAGAGTTAGACTTCATTGTTGCATGATATATGTTACTTTGTGCTCACTACTAAATTGTAAATCATTGTTAATTAAAATTGGATTTGATATACCTTAGGATCCGGGTGGATCCATTACTTGAGCACTATATGCCTAGCTTAATGGCTTTAAAGAAGCACTGCCAGGGAGACAACCTAGAAGTTTTAGAGAGTCATTTATTTCTGTTGATTGCTTTCATATAGCTTAAAAACAACAAAAATAAAGAGGGGAACCCAAAACGTTTTCAAAAAGGAAAGTGAAAGTGAGAAATACAAGCATTGTTGAAGTGGGAGAGCTCCTTGGACGTTTGAGGGTGTCCTGGATTAGGGGGTCTCCGGACAACCGGACTATATCCTTTGGCCGGACTGTTGGACTATGAAGATACAAGATTGAAGACTTCGTCTCGTGTCCGTATGGGACTCTACTTGACGTGGAAGGCAAGCTAGGCAATACGGATATGTATATCTCCTCCTTTGTAACCGACCTTGTGTAACCTTAGCCCCCTCCGGTGTCTATATAAATCGGAGGGTTTTAGCCCATAGGACAACAGACAATCATACCATAGGCTAGCTTCTAGGGTTTAGCCTCTCTGATCTCGTGGTAGATCTACTCTTGTACTACCCATATCATCAATATTAATCAAGTAGGACGTAGGGTTTTACCTCCATCAAGAGGGCCCGAACCTGGGTAAAACATCGTGTCCCCTGCCTCCTGTTACCATCCGCCTTAGACGCACAGTTCGGTACCCCCTACCTGAGATCCGCCGGTTTTGACACCGACATTGGTGCTTTCATTGAGAGTTCCTCTGTGTCGTCGCCATTAGGCTTGATGGCTCCTACGATCATCGATGGTGATGCAGTCCAGGGTGAGACTTTTCTCCCGGACAGATTTTTGTATTCGACGGCTTTGCACTGCGGGCCAATTCGCTTGGCCATCTGGAGCAGATCGAAAGTTACGCCCCTGGCCACCAGGTCAGGATTGGAAGCTTAAACTGCACAGCCGATCTCCGCAGAGACTTGATCTTCGACGGACTCGAGCCCCTGCCTTGTGCGTCACACGGTCATGATGAGTACAATTTAGCTCTACCATCGGACAGTGTTCAGGAGATCGCACCGGCAGCCGCTCCGACCCTTAATTCGGAGCCAGTTGCGCCGTCCATGGACGGTTGGGTGGACTCCGCCACGGAGGCCTTATCCTCATCGGCGATCGAGCCAAACATCGACCTTACCCTGCATGAGAGCCATGTTGTCAAACTGTCGGATCCTTCTCTGGCCACGGACTCCGAACCGCCTGCGCCCGTTCCTAGCGAATCCGATTGGGCGCCGATCATGGAGTTTACCTTCGCGGATATTTTTCAGCACTCGCCCTTTGGCGACATACTGAACTCATTAAGGTCTCTCTCCTTGTCAGGAGGATCCTGGCCGAACTATGACCGGCAGGATTGGGATGCGGACGACGAAGAAATTCGACACCCACCCACCACCCACTTAGTAGCCACTGTCGATGAATTAACCGACATGCTCGACTTCGACTCCGAAGACATCGACGGTATGGACGACGATGCGGGAGACAAAGAGGAACCACTGCCCACAGGGCACTGGACAGCCACCTCATCATACGATATATACATGGTGGACACACCCAAAGAAGGCAATGGCAACGAGACAACAGAGGATGACCCCTCCAAGAAGCAACCCAAGCGCCGACGTCAGCGGCGCCGCTCTAAGACCCGCCAAAGCAAAAGTGGTGATACCGGCATAGGAGATAATGGCACTCCGGATAGTGCCGAAGATGGCAATAATCCCCTCCAGCACAATTTAGGGCAGGAGGATGGAGAGGCCAGCCCTCCTGAGAGAGTGGCAGACGACGAGGATGATAATTACACGCCTCCCTCCGAAGACGAGGCAAGCCTCGACGATGACGAATTCATCATGCCAGAGGATCCCATCGAACAAGAGCGCTTCAAGCGCCGGCTTATAGCCACGACAAATAGCCTTAAGAAAAAGCAACAACAGCTTCAAGCTGATCAAGATCTGCTAGCCGACAGATTGACTGAAGTCCTGGCGGCCGAGGAATATAAACTCGAACGCCCCGCCAAGAGTTACCCAAAATGTAGGTTGCTACCCCGACTGGAGGAGGAAGCGTATGATGCGGCTAACCGGCCACCCCGTGGCCGCGACAGAGAGGCATTCCAGCCAAAAGCTCAACCCGCACCCCGACGCCATTCAAATAAAAAGGCATGGGGAAATACGGCAGACCTGCGAGACGTATTGGAGGACAAAGCAAAACATGCAAGATCGATCTACGGATCACGAGGGTGTGCCACTACGCGAGACGATAATTGTCACACCGGATACAATAAAAGTAAATCCGGCCGGGCCGAGCACAGCGGGCAGGACTCATTGGAGTTGCGTCGCGATATAGCCCATTACATAGGCGCCGCACACCCTTTATGCTTCATAGATGAAGTAATGGAACATCAAATCCCAGAGGGTTTCAAACCCATAAATATAGAATCATACGATGGCACAACAGATCCTGCGGTATGGATCGAGGATTTCCTCCTGCATATCCACATGGCACGCGGTGATGATCTACACGCCATTAAATACCTCCCACTCAAACTCAAGGGACCAGCTCAGCATTGGCTCAATAGCTTGCCAGCAGAGTCCATCGGCTGTTGGGAAGATCTGGAAGCCGCATTCCTCGACAACTTTCAGGGCACTTATGTGCGACCACCAGATGCCGATGACTTGAGCCACATAATTCAGCAGCCAAAGGAATCGGCCAGGCAATTCTGGACACGGTTCCTAACAAAGAAAAATCAAATTGTCGACTGTCCGGATGCAGAGGCCCTAGCAGATTTCAAGCACAACATCCGCGACGAGTGGCTAGCCCGACACCTTGGTCAGGAAAAGCTGAAATCTATGGCAGCCCACGCGACAGTCATGACCCGCTTTTGTGCGGGAGAAGACAGCTGGCTGGCTCGCAGTAATACCATATCAAAGAACCATGGTACTTCAGATACCAACGATGGCAATAGCAGGTCACGTCGCAAGAAACATAAGCGTCGCATTAACAGCGATAATACTGAGGATACGACAGTCAATGCTGGATTCAAAGGCTCTAAACCCGGTCAGCGGAAAAAGCCATTCAAACAAAGTACTCCGGGCCCGTCCAGTTTGGACCGTATACTCGATCGCTCGTGTCAAATACACGGCACCCCAGACAAGCCAGCCAACCACACCAATAGGGATTGTTGGGTGTTCAAGCAGGCCGGCAAGTTAATTGCCTAAAACAAGGATAAGGGGCCACATAGCAATGACGAGGAGGAGCCCCGGCAGCCGAACACCGGAGGACAGAAGAGGTTCCGCCCACAAGTGCAGACGGTGAACATGATATACGCAACCCACATCCCCAAGAGGGAGCGGAAGCGTGCGCTCAGGGACATATGCGTTGGAGCCAGTCGCCCCAAAGTTCAACCCATGGTCCTCTTGTCCGATCACCTTCGATCGCAGGGACCACCCCACTAGTATCCGTCATGGAGGATTTGCCGCACTGGTCCTAGACCCAATCATTGACGTATTTCACCTCACTCGAGTCCTTATGGATGGCGGCAGCAGCCTGAACCTGCTTTACCAGGACACAGTGCGCAAAATGGGTATAGACCCCTCACGGATCAAACCCACAAAAACGACCTTTAGAGGCATCATTCCAGGTGTAGAGGCCCATTGCATAGGCTCAATTACACTAGAAGTGGTCTTCGGATCCCCGGATAACTTCCGAAGATAAGAATTAATCTTCGATATAGTCCCGTTCCGCAGCGGCTATCATGCACTGCTCGGGCGAACCGCATTTGTGAGATTCAATGCGGTATCGCATTATGCATACCTCAAGCTCAAGATGCCAGGACCTCGAGGGGTCATCACAGTTAATGGAAACACAGAGCGCTCTCTCCGCACGGAGAGCACACTGCGGCCCTGGCAGCAGAAGTGCAAAGCTGCCTCTCAAGGCAATCCACCAGTTCGGTGTTTCAAGACCCGGACACCTTCAAGAACGCTCGGAGTAATCGGCAACTAGACCGCCTGGCACGATCTGAGCTCGCGTAGCAATGCGGCCCCCACCCCAGTCCCAGCCAAACAGCAAAATCCGTGCCACGCGTACATAATTACGTATTAAAAATACCATGGGCACAGGTGGGGAGGGGGGCACAACTACGGCACGCCCCAAGACGCGGCTTAAACCGCACTAGGGGCTTCCCGCTTTGTTATATTTCTCTTTTCAGGACTTTAATCTCTGAGAACCCCGTCCGGCAGCATGATTGCCGAACACATGATGCGGCAACCAAGGAGGCAGAAAGCTACGTCACACCACGGAACTCCCAGGTGGAATACTATAACGAGTGAAATATTTGCTTTAATACTATTCCTCAGCTTGCCTTTGGAAAGGACATAGTCCTACTTTTTGCTTATCGCACTATCTGTATCATTCTGCTTTAACGCACCTTTTTGAATAAACAATGCATAGCATTGGGACTATTATTGCATTCTTCTTATATATATATATATATATATATATATATATATGTGTGTGTGTGTGTGTGTGTGTGTGTGTGTGTGTGTGTGTGTGTGTGTGTTCATTAATGACGCCTTGCAACCGTACATTTTGGTACGGCCAATATACCAGGGGCTTAAATACCCCACAATATGGTGTGAGAAGTCCGAACACTTTCACAAGTGCGGCACCCCGAACTTATAGCATTATATGCATCAGCTCCGAATCATGTCTTTGGTCAAATGTTGGGTTTGCCCGGCTCCTATGTTTTGGTACCTTACGTTCCGCTCTATCGGCTAAGGTAGCACTAGGAGAACTACTGCGATTGTGCCCCGGTTCTGCTGGGCTAAGCACCTCAGTAGAGAAAGCTAAAACTGACTGTCATGATAAGGCGAGAGACTGGTCGTTGTTCGGTGAGGTTTCGAGTCCCTAAAGACTTATGCCGCTTAGAGCGAGGAGCCGGTCCTGTCCGGCTTAAAGGCGTGTATCGCGCCCCGAATTCGGCCTTCCGAATACCAGGGGCTTTGCCGAAATTTAAAATTATAGATTTATATGGCTAAGTGAGAGTGATAAAGCATTATTAGTCCAGTTGCCTTGTTCGTTGTGCTGAGCAGCTCCCTCAAAGGACCCAAAAATGGGAACAAGAGTGCTTAGGTTTATCCCGAACACCCCAGCACTAGCGGCATGGGGGCAAAAGCCGAGGACTAGCCATCTCTCAGATTGGATACACAGCCAAACAGAAGGTAATATTTTAATTCAAACAAGCATTGCATAGCGCATATGAAATAAGTTTTTCATCATACAGGATCACATGAGCAAGTTTACTCAAATATTACATCCTTTGGACATTCGTCCGCTACAAAACGGGCACCCTTCAGGACACCCTCATAATAAATTTCGGGGGTGCGATGCTCCTTGCCCTGCGGTGGTCCTTCCTTGATCAGCTTCACGGCGTCTAGCTTGGCCCATTGCACCTTCACACGGGCGAAAGCCCGGCGTGCACCTTCTATGCAGACGGACCGCTTGATGACTTCCAGCCATGGGCAGGCATCCACAAGCCGCCTCACCAGGCCGAAGTAGCTGTTCGGAAGGGCGTCGCCAGGCCACAGCCAGACTATAAGGCCCTTCATGGCCTGTTCGGCCGCCTTGTGTAGCTTGACCAGCTGCTTTAGCTGGTCGCTCAGAGGCATCGGGTGTTCGGTCCCAATATACGGAGACCAGAACAGCTTCTCCATTGAGCTTCCCTCCTCGGCCTGGTAAAACTGTGTGGCATCCGACATGCTGCGGGGCAAATCTGCGAATGCTCCTGGAGAGCTCCGGATTCGGGTAAGTAATAGGTAATTTACTCTCACATGCTTACTTCGCATATAGAATGCCTTACCCGCCGCTATCTTCTTCATCGCATCAATCTCCTAGAGGGCCCTTTGGGCTTCGGCCTTGGCATTCTTTGCGCTCTCAAGGGCCGCAGCAAGCCCGGACTCTCGAGTCTTCAAGTCAAGCTCCAATGCCTCGTGCTTCGTCACGAGAGCTTGGAGCTCTTGCTGCACCTCGCCCACCCGCACCTCATGCCTTTCCCGCTCGGTGCGCTCCTTGGCCGCTTTGTCCTCGGCCTCGGATAGCGCTTGCTTCAGGGTCGCCACCTCGTTCGTGGCCCTTGACAAATTTATGATAATCCTGTCATTTTGCAATCGCATTCTCTTTTTACATATCCATAGACTAGGTACTACTTACCTTTGTTCTCCTCGAGCTGCCTCTTGGCAAGGCCAAGCTCTTCCTTGGACCCTTTCAGGTCCTGCTTCAGTACGGCGACCTCCGCAGTCAGTGCAGCAGAGGCCAGCAGGGAAGCCTGCATACGCATATATACATACTTATATTAGACTCCTGCGATATTGTTTGATCCTCTATTCGGCTTTTCTTTGTGAACACCGAACAGAGCATCAGGTGCTACTGTCTATGCGGTAATATTTTTCGTATATTTTAAATACTCACCTCAAAGCTTGTTAGAAGGCTGGCACAGGCTTCAGTCAGTCCGCTTTTGGTGGACTGAACCTTCTCGATCACCGCACTCATAATAGTGCGGTGCTCTTCGTCGATGGAAGCGCTGCGAAGCACTCCCAGCAGATTGTCCGGTGCCTCTGGATGGACAGAGGTCACCGGCACAGGCGTCTTGCCCCTCTTGGAAGGAGACCGCCTTCTCGAGTCCGGAACCACTGGAGGTTCCGGCGTGGTGTTCGTCTGAGGGATGAACTCGGAGCCCTTGGGGGCTCTGCTCCCTCTGCTCCCGGAGTCCGGAAGGTCGCCTTGAGGCGCCTCCGGGACTGTCTCCCCTCGACCCGGTGCCTCTTGAGACAATACCTCGGCATTGTCCGTAGGGCCAGGGGAGGTGGCGGTCGGAAGTGGATCGCTATCCATATCCGACGAGCCCAGGGAGCCGTCCGACGATACGTCGATACGGGCTCGTGGCGGTCTGCATAGTTATAATTAGGCGTTAGGAAAGGCAGTGCAACAAAGGTATGCTATGAGTTGCTCTGGCATCCGAATACTTACGACTTCTCCAGGGTCTTGTCCCTGAGCAGCCACTCGTCTTCGCCTACGGTGGCGGTGGTGGACTAGCCCGGAAGGAGAGTCCTTCCCTTCTTGGACCCTTTGGCCTCCCCAGTTGGGGCGGCCTTCCTTTTCTTGTCTCCCCCGGCTGGAGGGGGAGCATCTTCATCTTCCTCCTCGTCTTCGGGGAAGGAGTGCGTCGCGGAGTTATCAGGCAATGAGTCCGATACCGCCTGGCACCGGGAACTCTTTCGGGTTTCCTTGGCCTTCTTGGTCTTCTCCGGCACCTTGTAAGGAGCCGGAGTCAGCATCTTCGTCGGGAGAGCGTCTGCTGGGCCTTCGGGCAAAGGAGTCGGACAGTCGATCTGTCCGGCTGTCTCCTGCCGGTCCTGTCAAAGGTAGGGGAGCTTAGATCCCGCATAGAGTCAAACTATGAAAAACAAGTACCCTGTAAGAGGTAAAACAGCTTACCGCGCTAGCTTGGCGCTTCGCGCTGAATCCGCGATCCTCGGTAGTGGGAGGGGGAACCTCGGCACCCTTGAATAGCACCTTCCAGGCATCCTCGTGTGTTGTGTCGAAGAGCCTGTTCAGAGTTCGGTGTTGGGCCGGGTCAAACTCCCACAAGTTGAAAGCCCGTTGTTGGCACGGGAGGATCCGGCGGATGAGCATGACCTAGACTACGTTGACGAGTTTGAGCTTTTTGTTCACCATGTTTTGTATACATGTTTGAAGTCCGGTCAGCTCTCTCGAACTACCCCAGGACAGGCCCTTCTCTTGCCAGGAGGTGAGCCGCGTGGGGATGCCAGATCAAAACTCGGGGGTCGTTGCCCATTTAGGGTCACGTAGCTCGGTGATGTAGAACCACCCCGATTGCCACCCCTTTATGGTCTCCATGAAGGAGCCCTCGAGCCATGTGACATTGGACATCTTGCCCACCATGGCGCCTCCGCACTCCACCTGGCGGCCGCTCACTACCTTTGGCTTGACATTGAAGGTCTTCAGCCATAAGCCAAAGTAGGGCTTGATGCGGAGGAAGGCCTCGCACACGATGATAAATGCCGAGATGTTGAGGATGAAGTTTGGGGCCCGATCGTGGAAATCCAGGCCGTAGTAGAACATGAGCCCCCGGACGAATGGGTGGAGAGGGAATCCCAGTCCACGGAGGAAATGGGTAAGGAACACTACCCTCTCATGGGGCCTGGGGGTGGGGATGAGCTGCCCCTCATCTGGGAGCCGGTGCGCGATGTCGTCGGGCAGGTATCCGGCTCTCCTCAGCTTCTTGATGTGTCCCTACGTGACGGAGGAGACCATCCACCTGCCTCCCGCTCCGTACATGGTTGGAGAAGGTTGAGGTGGGAAATGCGTACTTGGGCGTTGGAGCTCGAGTGCGCAAGAACGGATGAGGAAGGAGGAAGAAGGCGTGGATGAAAAGGTGAATCCTTATCCCTTTATATGGGCGGCCAAAACTATGCGCCTCCACTAGCCTGGTAAAACTCGCTTATCCCCCAAGCGCCGTAATCGATGGCGCGGTTGGGTTACCCACGTCCGTATTGATGAGAATCCCGTGATAAGGGGAACACGATCTCTGCTTTGACAAGACGTGTCAAGGAACTGCCTCGCGTTATGTGCGGGGATAGTTAAAGGAAATGGTTCAAATAATTACCGGGCCATGGCATACTGTCATGTTGCCAAAACGTGTCAGCAGGTTAGATTTGTGGAAATATTATTCTCTCTACGGTGGTATGTGGAACTTATTTTGCAGGGCCAGACACTATCCTTGTATTCAAATTCTTCCGTGATGTATTCAGAGGAGGAACCCGCCTTGCAATGCCGAAGACAATACCGCGCGCCAGACTCATCATCATTGAAGCCTAGTTCAGGGGATACTGAGGGAGTCCTGGATTAGGGGGTCTCTGGACAGCCGGACTATATCCTTTGGCCGGACTGTTGGACTATGAAGATACAAGATTGAAGACTTCGTCTCGTGTCCGGATGGGACTCTACTTGGCGTGGAAGGCAAGCTAGGCAATACGGATATGTATATCTCCTCCTTTATAACCGACCTTGTGTAACCCTAGCCCCCTCCGGTGTCTATCTAAACCGGAGGGTTTTAGTCCGTAGGACAACAGACAATCATACCATAGGCTAGCTTCTAGGGTTTAGCCTCTCTGATCTCGTGGTAGATCTACTCTTGTACTACCCATATCATCAATATTAATCAAGCAGGACGTAGGGTTTTACCTCCATCAAGAGGGCCCGAACCTGGGTAAAACATCGTGTCCCCTGCCTCCTGTTACCATCCGCCTTAGACGCATAGTTCGGGACCCCCTACCTGAGATCCGCCGGTTTTGACACCGACAACTTTGTTCATACTCACGGAAACTTTGTGAATCTTGATTACAGAAACTTTTCAACAAAAATAATTATCCCCTTGTAAAATTCCATTGTATTATAAAAATAATGTGCCAAGGATTGCCTTTAGGATGTTTACTTTGCTTGATGGTCTGTACGGTGCAGGACAGAAACTCTGGCTATAGTGCGCAATTTTACATTTTTATCTAGAATGTCAAATGGTTCTGATTCTTCTTGCACTGTCTTTCTATACAAATTGTTTATTTTTCCTAATTTTTGCAGAATTTTTGAAGTATCATAGGTATGGTGAATGTTCATATTGTTACAGACTGTTCTGTTTTAGACAGATTCTGTTTTTCATGCATAGTTTGCTCGTTTTGATGAAACTATAAATTCATATCTATGGATTAAGCCATGGAAAAGTTATATTACGGTAGACACAATGCAAAAACAAAATATGATTTGGTTTGCAACAGTACTTAGAGTAGTTATTTGCTTTATTATACTAACGGATCTTACCGAGTTTTCTGTTGAAGTTTTGTGTGGATGAAGTGTTCGATGATCGAGAAGGTCTCGATGTGAGAAGAAGGAAGAGAGGCAAGAGCTCAAGCCTGGGGATGCCCGAGGCACACCAAGTAAACATTCAAGGAGACTCAAGCATCTAAGCTTGGGGATGCCCCGGAAGGCATCCCCTCTTTCTTCAACAAGTATCAGTATGTTATTGGATTCGTTTCGTTCATGCGATATGTGCAATCTTGGAGCGTCTTTTGCATTTAGTTTTCATTTTTATTTTATGCACCATGCTGGTATGAGATAGTCCTTGGTTGATTTATAGAATGCTCTATGCAATTAACTTATATATTTTGAGTATGGCTTTATAGAATGCTTCATGTGTTTCACTTATATCATTTGAAGTTTGGATTGCCTATTTCTCTCTACATAGAAAACCTCCATTTGTAGAATGCTCTTTTGCTTCACTTATATTTGTTAGAGCGTGGGCATATCTTTTGTATAAAGAATTAAACTCTCTTGCTTCACTTATATCTATTTAGAGAGATGACGAGAATTGGTCATTCACATGGTTAGTCATAAAATCCTACATAAAACTTGTAGATCCCTGAATATGATATGTTTGATTCCTTGCAATAGTTTTGCGATATAAAGATGGTGATATTAGAGTCATGCTAATTGGTAGTTGTGGATTGTAGAAATACTTGTGTTGATGTTTGTGATTCCCGTAGCATGCACGTATGGTGAACCGTTATGTGATGAAGTCGGAGCATGATTTATTTATCCATTGTCTTCCTTATGAGTGGCGGTCGGGGACGAGCGATGGTCTTTTCCTACCAATCTATCCCCCTACGAGCATGCGCGTAGTACTTTGTTTCGATAACTAATAGATTTTTGCAATAAGTATGTGAGTTCTTTATGACTAATGTTGAGTCCATGGATTATACGCACTCTCACCCTTCCACCATTGCTAGCCTCTCTAGTACCGCGCAACTTTCGCCGGTACAATAAACCCACCATATACCTTCCTCAAAACAGCCACCATACCTACCTATCATGGCATTTCCATAGCCATTCCGAGATATATTGCCATGCAACTTCCATCATCATCATATACATGACTTGAGCATTCATTGTCATATTGCTTTGCATGATCGTAAGATAGCTGGCATGATGTTTTCATGGCTTGTCCGTTTTTTATGTCATTGCTGCGCTAGATCATTGCACATCCCGGTACACCGCTGGAGGCATTCATATAAAGTCATATCTCTGTTCTAGACATCGAGTTGTAATATTGAGTTGTAAGTAAATAAAAGTGTGATGATCATCATTATTAGAACATTGTCCCATGTGAGGTTATAAAAATAAAAGGGGCCAAAGAAGCCCAAATAAAAAAGAGGCCAAACAAGCCCACCAAAAAACAAAAAATGAGAGAAAAAGAGAGAACGGACAATGTTACTATCCTTTTACCACACTTGTGCTTCAAAGTAGCACCATGTTCTTCATATAGAGAGTCTCTTGAGTTATCACTTTCATATACCAGTGGGAATTTTTCACTATAGAACTTGGCTTGTATATTCCGATGATGGGCTTCCTCAAATGCCCGAGGTCTTCATGAGCAAGCAAGTTGGATGCACACCCACTTAGTTTTTAGTCTGAGCTTTCATACACTTATAGCTCTTCGTGCATCCGTTGCATGGCAATCCCTACTCACTCACATTGATATCTATTGATGGGCATCTCCAGAGCCCGTTGATACTCCTAGTTGATGTGAGACTATCTTCTCCTTTTTGTCTTCTCCACAACCACCATTCTATTCCACCTATAGTGCTATGTCCATGGCTCACGCTCATGTATTGCGTGAAAGTTGAAAAGGTTTGAGAACGTCAAAAGTATGAAACAATTGCTTGGCTTGTCATCGGGGTTGTGCATGATGTGAATATTCTGTGTGGTGAAGATGGGGCACCAGACTATATGATTTTGTAGGGATAACTTTTTTGGCCATGTTATTTTGAAAATACATGATTGCTTTATTAGTAGGCTTGAAGTATTATTGTTTTTATGTCAAATGATAGACTATTGCTTTGAATCACTCGTATCTTAATATTCATGCCATGATTAGATATGTGATCAAGATTATGCTAGGTAGCATTCCACATCAAAAATTATCTTTTTTTATCATTTACCTACTCGAGGATGAGCAGGAATTAAGCTTGGGGATGCTGATACGTCTCCGTCGTATCTATAATTTTTGATTGTTCCATGCCAATATTATGCAACTTTCATATAATTTTGGCAACTTTTATACTATTTTTGGGACTAACATATTGATCCAGTGCCCAGTGCCAGTTCCTGTTTGTTGCATGTTTTTTGTTTCGCAGAATATCCATATCAAACGGAGTCCAAATGGGATAAAAACTAACGGAGCTTTTTTGGAATATATATGATTTTTGGGAAGAAAAATCCACGCGAGACGATGCCCGAGGGGGCCACAAGGCAGGGGGGCGCCCCTGACCCTTGTGGCCACCCCGTAAGGCGGTTGGTGCCCTTCTTTCTCTGCAAGAAAGCTAATACCCGTATAGAGATCGTGTTAAAATTTCAGCCCAATCGGAGTTATGGATCTCCGGGAATATATAAAACGGTGAAGGGGTAGAATCTGAGAACACAGAAACAGAGAGAGACAGAGAGACAGATCCAATCCCGGAGGGGCTCTTGCCCCTCCCATGCCATGGAGGCAAAGGACCAGAGGGAAAACCCTTCTCCCATCTAGGGAGGAGGTCAAGGAAGAAGAAGACAAAGGGGCCCCCTCTCCCCTTCTCTTCCGGCGGCGCCGGAACGCTGCCGTGGCCATCATCATCATCACCGTGATCTACACCAACACCTCCGCCATATTCACCAACATCTCCATCACCTTCCCCCCTCTATCTACAGCGGTCCACTCTCCCGCAACCCATTGTACCCTCTACTTGAACATGGTGCTTTATGCTTCATATTATTATCCAATGATGTGTTGCCATCCTATGATGTCTGAGTAGATTTTTGTTATCCTATCGGTGGTTGATGAATTGCTATGATTGATTTAATTTGCTTGTGGTTATGTTGTTGTCCTTTGGTGCCCATCATATGAGAGCGCGCGTGGATCACACCATAGGGTTAGTTGTATGTTGGTAGGACTATGTATTGGAGGGCAAGAGTGACAGAAGCTTTAACCTAGCATAGAAATTGACATACGGCATTGAAGGGGAACCAATACATCTTAATGCTATGGTTGGGTTTTACCTTAATGAACGTTAGTAGTTGCGGATGCTTGCTAATAGTTGCAATCATAAGTGCATAGAATTCCATGTCAGGGATAACATGCTAGCAGTGGCCTCTCCCACATAATACTTGCTATCGGTCTAGTAAAGTAGTCAATTGCTTAGGGGCAATTTTGCAACTCCTACCACCACTTTTCCACACTCGCTATATTTACTTTATTATTTATTTATCTAAACAGCCCCTACTTTTCATTTACGTAATCTTTATTTATTATCTTGCAAACCTATCCAACAACACCTACAAAGTACTTCTAGTTTCATACTTGTTCTAGGTAAAGCGAACGTCAAGCGTGCGTAGAGTTGTATCGGTGGTCGATAGAACTTGAGGGAATATTTGTTCTACCTTTAGCTCCTCATTTGGTTCGACAGTCTTACTTATCGAAAATTGTTGTGATCCCCTATACTTGTGGTTTATCAAACATCATAGCATAACGAGAGACTATACATGCATGCTTCAGGAATCACAAACCTTAACACCAATATTCCTACTAACCACAACTGTTTACTAGTACCTCCCACATATTCCATCTCTATATCACAAAACTATTGCAAGGAATCAAACATATCATATTCAGTGATCCATAAGTTTTATGTAGGATTTTATGACTAACCATGCAATTGACCAATTCCTTTTGACTCTCTAAATAGATATAAGTGAAGCATGAGAGTTTAATTCTTTCTACAAAATACCATGCTCTAATAAATATAAGTGAAGCAAAAGAGCATTCTTCAAACAACGGTTTTCTATGTGAAGAGAAATAGGCAATCCAAACTTCAAAGGATATAAGTGAAGCACATGAAGCATTCTATAAAGCCACAATCAAAAGATATAAGTGACGTGCAATGAGAATTCTATAAATCAACCATGGACTATCTTATACCAGCATGGTGCATAAAATAAAAATGAAAACTAAAAGCAAAAGACGCTCCAAGATTTGCACATATCACATGAACGAAACGAAATCGAAAACATACCGATACTTGTTGAAGAAATATGGGATGCCTTCCGGGGCATCCCCAAGCTTAGACACTTGAGTATCCATGAATATTTACTTTGTGTGCCTTGGGCATCCCCAAGCTTGATATCTTGCCTCTCCTCCTTCTCCTCGCATCGAGACCTCCTCGATCTTTGATCACTTGATCCACACAAAACTCAACAGAAAGTTCGGTAAGATCCGTTAGTATAATAAAGGAAATCACTACTCTAAGTACTGTTGCAATACAATTCATTTTTTTCATTGTAGCTACTGTAATATAACTTTTTCATGGCTTAATCCACTGATAGAATCGATAGTTTCATCAAAACAAGCAAAACAATGCATCAAAAACAGAATATGTCTTAAACGGGACAGTCTATAGTAATCTGAACATTCACCATACCTCTGGTACTCCAAAAATTCTGGAAAAAATAGGAAAAATAAACATTTTGTATATCAAGACATTTCAAAAAGTTTCTTAACCGTTTGACGTTCCAGTAAAAAATGTAAAACCGCGCACTACAACCAAAGTTTCTGTTTTGCACCGCACAAACCAACAAGCAATGTAAACATCCTAAAGGCAAATCTTGGCACACTATTTTTATAATACAATGGAATTGTACAAGGGGATGATTTTTTTTGAAAATTTTCTGTAATTAAGATTCACAAAGTTTTCGTGAGCATTAACAAAGTTCAAGGACGTCCCCCACTTTCACAATGCTCGTCTATCTCACTTTCACTTTTCTTTTTGTGAAGTTGTAAGTTCCCCTCTATATTTTTTGTTTTTAAATTATATAAAAGCAATAAAAAGAAATAAATGACTCTCTAAAACATCTGGGTTGTCTCCCTGGCAGCGCTTTCTTTAAAGCCATTAAGCTAGGCATAAAGTGCTCAAGTAATGGATCCACCCGGATCCCAAGGTATATCAAAGCCAATTTGAATTAACAATGATTTGGCATTTAGTAATGCGCACAAAGCAACATATATCAAGCAATGACAAAGTCTAACTCTCTTCCTATGCATCGGCATGTCATACAAGAACAATTCATGCACATCAAGTAAAGGCCAATACATAGCATAAGCAGTTTCTTGCAATTTTTCGTGTTGGAAACACAAAGAGACGGAGATGTAGTTCCTCTCTCATAATAATTGCAAGTAGGAGCAGCAAGCACATGCATATTATATTCATCAAAATCATCATGTGTAATGGTAGAAGGAAACCCATCAATATAATCCTTAACAAGATCAAACTTCTCCGATATAGTGTAGTTAGGAGAATTCAAAAAGATAATATGACTATCATGTGTGGGTACAATAGCAACAATTTCATTCTTAACACAAGGAAAATAGCAAATTCATCTCCATAAGCATAATTTAAATTGGCATCTTGGCCACAAGCATAGCAAGCATCATAAAAAAGGAATATTTCAAACGAATCAACGGGATCATAGCAATTATCTTGGCATTCATCCTTCAGTAAGAACGAAGGGGCATTAAACAATGTATGAGTTGGAGGGTTACTCTCATTAGAAGGCGGGCACGGGTGATCAATCTGGTATTCCTTCGCTTGTTCTTCGCTCTCCTCATCATATTTTTCATCCAATGACCTCACAGTTTCATCAATTCCTTCTTCCATAGACTCCTGCAAAATATTAGTCTCTTCTTGCACAGCGGAGACTTTCTCAATAAATGCATCAATATCAGAATTGCATTTATAATTATCATAGAAATATTTAAGGATAGCAAGATTTTCAAGTCTATAAACTGAATCATCAAAATCTTCAAAAAAAATTAAACAAAGATTCAATTTCACATGCACCCTTAAAAGCAACAAATTCTTCTATTCGTTCCACATCATAGTAATCATATATACCTCTAGCATAAGAAGACAAGGTTTCACTATCATTAAATTTGCATGAATAGGGAAGGTGTGGAACCTCAATCTTAGAGCAACAAGTATAATAATATCTCAAGCATAGATTCCAAGCATACCATTGCAACATATAAATTTGATCCCATAACAATTTCCCTTTATGAGTCAAGCGATAATCCCTAAAGTATTCACGTTGATCCAACGTTACTCCCATCATCAAGTTGAATGGGGTTTTCTCAGGATTATTAAAGTAGTGCATAATATTTTTTCACATAACGAGCATCGAGGGTTTTAGGAGGTTCCCAATCTCCATGAGTAGCACGTACCACTAATTTTTTTGGTGTTTCATGCTCCATATCCATAACTAAAGATAGAGAACAACTTAGAATAGAAAATAAAAACTACTTAGTGATAAAGCAAACAAGCACACATGAGAATATTCACCCCACGCTATGGCTCCCCGGCAACGGTGCCAGAAAAAGGTCTTGATAACCCACAAGTATAGGGGATCAATTGTAGCCTCTTTCGATAAGTAAGAGTGTCGAACCCAACGAGGAGCTAAAGGTAGAACAAATATTCCCCCAAGTTCTATCGACCACCAATACATCTCAACGCACACTTGACGTTTGCTTTACCAGAAACAAGTACGAAACTATTTTGTAGGGGTAAAACTATGAGTACTTTGTGAGAATAAAACTACGTATAAATTGCAAGGTAATAAAAGTAAATAGTTTTTGTCAACAAGAAAGTTATTTGTCCCTAGGCAATTGATAACAAGTACCGGTAATTGCTACCTTTTGAGCTTGCGTTGGTTTTCCTTTGAAGAGGAAAGGGTGATGCAGCAAAGTAGCATAAGTATTTCCCTCAGTTTTGAGAACCAAGGTATCAATCCAGTAGGAGGTTACACGCAAGTCGCCTTATACCTGCACAAACAAACAAGAACCTCGCAACCAACACGATAAAGGGGTTGTCAATCCCTTCACGGTCACTTACGAAAATGAGACCTGATAGAGACAATAAGATAAATATTTTTGGTATTTTTATTGTATAGATTGGAAAATAAAGATTGCAAAATAAACAACTATGGAAATAGCAGGTAGATAGGAAAATAATATGATGGAAGATAGACCCGGGGGCCATAGGTTTCACTAGTGGCTTCTCTCAAGATAGCAAATTCTACAGTGGGTGAATGAATTACTGTTGAGCAATTGATAGAAAAGCGCATAGTTATGAGAATATCTAGGCATGATCATGTATATAGGCATCACATCCGTGACAAGTGGACCGAAATGATTCTACATCTACTAGTATTACTCCACACATCGACCGCTATCCAGCATGCATCTAGAGTATTAAGTTCGTAAGAACAGAGTAACGCATTAGGCAAGATGACATGATTTAGAGGGATAAACTCAAGCAATATGATATAAACCCCATCTTTTTATCCTCGATGGCAACAATACAATACGTGCCACTGGGATCGAGCACCGCAAGATTGAACCCAAAGCTAAGCACTTCTCCTATTGCCAGAAAGATCAATCTACTAGGCCAAACCAAACTGATAATTCGAAGAGACTTGCAAAGATATCAAATCATGCATATAAGAATTCAGAGAAGAATCAAATAATATTCATAGATAATCTTGATCACAAACCCACAATTCATCGGATCTCGACAAACACACCGCAAAAAGAATTACATCGAATAGATCTCCAAGAGAATAGAGAACTTTGTATTAAGATCCAAAGAGAGAGAAGAAGCCATCTAGCTAATAACTATGGACCCGAAGGTTTGTGGTAAACTACTCACACATCATTTGAGAGGCTATGGTGTTGATGTAGAAGCCCCCGTGATCGATTCCCCCTCCGGCGGAGCGCCGGAAAAGGCCCCAAGATGGGATCTCACGGGTACAGAAGGTTGCAGTGGTGGAAATAGGGTTTCGTGGTGCTCCTGGATGTTTTTCGGGTATATGGATATATGTAGGACGAAGAAGTAGGTCGGTGGAGCTGTGAGGGTCCCACGAGGGTGGGGGCGTGCCTACCCCCTGGGCGCGCCCTCCTACCTCGTGGCCTCCTCGCTTCTTTCTTGACGTTCACTCCAAGTCCCCTGGATCACATTTGTTCCAAAAATAACTCTCCCGAAGGTTTCATTCTGTTTGGATTCCGTTTGATATTCCTTTTCTGCGAAACACTGAAATAGGCAAAAAAACAACAATTTGCACTAGGCCTTTGGTTAGTAGGTTAGTCCCAAAAATAATATAAAAAGGTATATTAAAGCCCATTAAAGATCCAAAACAGATAATATAATAGCATGGAACAATCAAAAATTATAGATACATTGGAGACGTATCAAGCATCCCCAAGCTTAATTCCTGCTCGTCCTCGAGTAGGTAAATGATAAAAACAGAATTTTTGATATGGAATGCTACCTAGCATAGTTCTCAATGTAATTTTCTTTATTGTGGCATGAATGTTCGGATCCGGAAGATTCAAGATAAAAGTTTAATATTGACATAAAAATAATAATACTTCAAGCATACTAACTAAGCAATTATGTCTTCTCAAAATAACATGGCCAAAGAAAGCTTATCCCTACAATATCATATAGTTTGGCTATGCTTCATTTTCATCACACAAAAATGCTCTCATCATGCACAACCCCGATGACAAGACAAGCAATTGTTTCATACTTTAGTAATCTCAAACTTTTTTCAACTTTCACACAATACATGAGTGTGAGCCATGGACATAGCACTATGGGTGGAATAGAATATAATGATGGGGGTTGTGTGGAGAAGACAAAAAAGGAGAAAGTCTCACATTGACGCGGCTAATCAACGGGCTATGGAGTTGCCCATCAATTGATGTCAGTGCAATGAGTAGGGATTGCCATGCAATGGATGCACTAGAGCTATAAATGTATGAAAGCTCAACAAAAGAAACTAAGTGGGTGTGCATCCAACTTGCTTGCTCACGAAGACCTAGGGCATTTGAGGAAGCCCATTATCGGAATATACAAGCCAAGTTCTATAATGAAAAATTCCCACTAGTATATGAAAGTGACAAAATGAGAGACTCTCTATCATAAAGATCATGGTGCTACTTTGAAGCACAAGTCTGGAAAAGGATTGTAACATTGCTCCTTCTCTATTTTTCTCTCCTTTTTTTTAGTTTTTTATTATTTTTTCTTTTTTTGTGCCTTCATTTTTTTATTTGGCCTTTCTCTTTTTTTATTTCCTCACATGGTACAATGTTCTAATAATGATGATCATCACACTTCTATTTATTTACAACTCAATGATTACAACTCGATACTAGAACAAGATATGACTTTATATCAATGCCTCCGGCGGTGCACCGGGATGGGCAATGAATCAAGAGTGACATGTATGACAAATTATGCATGGTGGCTTTGCCAAAAATACTATGTCAACTACATGATCATGCAAGGCAATATGGCAATGATGAATCGTGTCATAATAAATGAAACGGTGGAAAGTTGCATGACAATATATCTCGAAATGGCTTTGGAAATGACATAATAGGTAGGTATGGTGGCTATTTTGAGTAAGATATAAGAAGATTTATGTGTGATGGAGCATATCATATCACGGGGGTTGGATGCACCGGCGAAGTTTGCACCAACCCTCAAGGTCAGAAAAGGCAATGCACGGTACCAAAGAGGCTAGCAATGATGGAAAGGTGAGAATGTGTATAATCCATGGACTCAACATTAGTCATAAAGAACTTACATACTTATGGAAAAATCTACAAGTCATCAAAAACCAAGCACTACGCGCATGCTCCTAGGGGGATAGATTGGTAGGAAAAGACCATCGCTCGTCCCCGACCGCCACTCATAAGGATGACAATCAAAGAACACCTCATGTCTCAAATTTGTCACACAACAGTTACCATGCGTGCATGCTACGGGACTTGCAAACTTCAACACAAGTAGTTATCAAATTCACAACTACCCAACTAGCACGACTCTAATATTACCATCTTCATATCTCAAAACAATCATCAAGTATCAAACTTCTCATAGTATTCAATGCACTTTTATGAAAGTTTTTATTATACCCATCTTGGATGCCTATCATATTAGGACTAATTTTATAGCCAAAGCAAATTACCATGCTGTTCTAAAAGACTCTCAAAATAATATAAGTTAAGCATGAGAGATCAATAATTTCTATAAAATAAAACCACCACCGTTCTCTAAAAGATATAAGGGAAGCACTAGAGCAAAACTATCTAGCTCAAAATATATAAGTGAAGCACATAGAGTATTCTAATAAATTCCGGTTCATGTGTGTCTCTCCCAAAAGGTGTGTACAGCAAGGATGATTGTGGTAAACTAAAAAGAAAAGACTCAAATCATACAAGACACTCCAAGAAAAACACATATCATGTGATGAATAAAAATATATCCTCAAGTAAAGTTACCGATGGAAGAAGACAAAAGAGGGGATGCCTTCCGGGGCATACCCAAGCTTAGGCTTTTGGTTGTCCTTGAATATTACCTTGGGGTGCCTTGGGAATCCCCAAGCTTAGGCTCTTGCCACTCTTTATTCCATAGTCCATCAAATCGTTACCCAAAACTTGAAAACTTCACAACACAAAACTCAAAAGAAAATCTCACAAGCTCCGTTAGTATAAGAAAACAAACCACCACTTCAAGGTACTATAACGAACTCATTCTTTATTTATATTGGTATTAAACCTACTGTATTCCAACTTCTCTGTCGTTCATACTGTTGGTGGAAACGACACCTATGGAATCACTGGGATCCCTTCTACGGTTGGCGGGAGGGGGGTTGTGCAAAGAGCGGGTCTAGTATCCAGCACAAAGATCGTTTACCCAAGTTCGGACCGCAAGGATGCGTAATACCCTAATCCTGCTTTGGTGTATATTTGAGTGTTCTTGAGCTTTCGAACTAGCTGTGATGCGTGCGTAGTCCAAAAGATCCGAATCCTTCTCTAGTACACCTCGGGCCTCCTTTTATAGTCAAAAGGGGTCGCCAGAGTGGCACACAGGAGGTGGAAAGGTATACAGTGGTTAAGTCTATCCTCTGGCACCGTCGGACAAACACATTTAATGCGCTGCCGACGTGCCCTTCTTGCTTTATCAGGGACGGCAAGGAAGCTCGTCCAAGCTTTCACCGCCTCGCCTGGCTCCGACACGCGTCCGAGCTGATGAGGCGTTGTAGTGTCACATTGGCTGGCTGCTGGGCTGGCGCGGTGGCAGAGTCTTCACGAAGATTTGCATGCCACCACATAGGTGCTTGCTGAATTGGCCTGGAGGCCGTGCGTTGCCATGCAGGTGCCCGCCCAGCTGGTTGGGCTAGCAGCTGTATGGGGACGGCGGTGGAGTCTTGGCAGACGTGGGCCTGGCTGTGGCCCCGCAAGTGTCCTCGGCAAGGGTGTTGCCGGGGCCCCGACAAGGGTCTTGTCGCGGCATCGCGGTCGTCCCCGGCAAGGATCTTGCCGGGGGTCTCGTGGATTTCCTCGACAAGGATCTTGCTGAGGGTCGTCGTCTTCTGGTCCTCATCTGATCTTGTGTGTTTATGATCTTTACAAAGATTTGTATGTCACCATGGAGGTGCCTCCCGAGCCTTGGTTCCAATCTGGTTGATGGCGTTGGAAACCTTGGGCTCAAGGGTAGGGCGCTCTGCTGGCATTGGGCAAGTTGCCCCGGCAAGGCTCTTGCCGGGGCTGCGGAGGCTGCCCCAGCAAGGGTCTTGCCGGGGGAGTCCACCTCGCGCTATTGCTCTTTGTGTCTCTGTTCTTGGCGTTTTTCTGGTTGTCTTGTGGTTTTGCTTCCTCTTCCCCACTAGGTGTGGCCGCAGGCACGGCTCTAACTGTCCGCGCACAAGTAAAGGGGCACAAAAGAGAGCCCCTACTTTTGTGCATCGACAGGAGCCTCCGGGCCTGGGCCATACATAAGCGCGACGCGTTGTTGGGCTAGGCCCAAAACGTTGCGTGGGCATGTGGGGGCCCAGTTTTACTGTTGTAACATTCTCGCCCATCGCACTTCCCCACGACCCGTGTTGAATGCGCAACGCGGGGGTCCTACATGACGTGGGGGTCATGCGTGGGGTGGTTGCTTCCCTCATGCATCACATCGCAATGAATGGTAAAGAGGCGGCCCGCGCCTTCCCCATAGGAAAAGGGAAAACCGCGGGCGTGCCCCTCATTTACCCTCTGCGTCTTTCCAATTTCGGAACCCCCATCCCCCCTCCTTCTTCCTCAAGCGAAAAAGCCGAAACTCCCGCCTCCATTCGCCGCCGCCGTGCCCCCATTGCCCCCAATCTCCCACTGCTCCAGATTCATCACCTCTTTCCCGGACGCCATGGCAACCAAAACTAGTCAGGGTAAGGGAGTGGCCAAGGACGCCGAGGAGAAGGAGATGCCGGAGAGCGAGTTGGCGGTGCTTCAGATGCAGCTTGCCTTCTTCCCTTCGACGGTTGATGCGGTCCACCTCAGGGACTACTTCAAGCCTCTGTGGGGGGCAAAGACAACGACGCGTCCGGCCACGCACATCATCCCTGCCGATTTTGCGAAGGCCAGCCCGAATCGGTATCCTTTCTTCATTGACTACTTCTCCTGCGGGCTCTGCCCCCATTTCTCCGACTCTTTCAACGATGTCATGCACACCTTCGGCTTCCATGTTCTTGATTTCACGCCAAATGTCATCGCGTGCATGGCCCTCTTCGCCCACCTCTACAAGGGCTTCGTCGGAATGCCTCCCATCACAGCGCTCTTCCACCACTATTTCTTTTCCCGTATCCAGGCAGGGGGTGCCATCTCTGGCTGTGTCACCTGGATCCCATGGACCCAGGAGAAGGGTACATATCCAGAGGGTGCCCAGAAGGAGAGGTGGGAGGAGTGGAGGGGCCAGTGGCTATGGATTGAGGAAGAGGATCTGCTGGAGTTCTACAAAGTTCGCAAGAGCCCGCCAATCCATCGCAAGGACTGGAGCAACGTCAACGCCAATGACAAGAAGCTCGCGATCGCTACTAGCATAATCCATTCGCCTCACCATGGCCGGGCTCACCCTTGAGATGATTGGGGCCAATTTCATCTGCCGCCGCATCGCCCCACTGCATAACAAGGGGAGGCCGGCCTGGCTCTTCAGGAACGCTGCTGATGTCATGAGGCTTCGCCCTGGTTTGAAGCACAACTTCATGGTGATGGGGCATGCCCATTTTTGTCAGAGGATTTTCTAGCTCGATGTAGGTGATGATGGCAGGGCTGAGAGAGCCGACAAGGTCGCGAAGGCCAGCAAGGCCGTCAAGGGGCCTCTGTTCGGGTTGCCAACGGGAGTGGTCCCGTTGAGCAACAACTCTCGCCAAACCGACATCATCGCCATGATGTCGGACTTCAACGCGCACGGCCTTGACCCAAGTTGGGCCGAGCCGGAGGAGGAGCAGGTGCACGAGTTCTTCGACAACCTGTCGGAGAGGTATGCCCGCGATGAGCCACTTCTTATCAAGGACACCACCAAGGAGGAGCTAGACTACATCGCCGCCAGGGCGGCGGAGGCGGCGCTTGCCAGGGAAGCTGGCAGCGTCGACCATGTGGAGAACGATGCCGAGGCGGCCGCAGAGGATGAGGAGCTTGTCGGATGGGAAGCGCCTATTGGGGAGGCCAGCTGCGCCGGCACCGGGGCCCCCTCTCATTGAAGATGTGGTCGAGGAGTCGACCAAGGAAGAGGCTGGGGCTAACGACCCTCCGGCAACGGGGAGAAAGCGTGTCCCGCGGCGGGCCAGCTCTGGTGAGCCGGTCCGGCCCGGCAGGACCGGGCAGCGGCAAGAGGCCTAGGGGGAGTCTGTGCGCCTGACGAGGGCCGCGACAGCGAGGAAGGTGGTGAAGGCGGCGATGGCGAAGAAGAAAGCGATCGCCTCTTCTTCGTCCAAGCGTCGTCGGACACCATCCCCTTCCCCTCCTCCTACAGATGTCAACACGGAGGTCGTCTTCGATCTTGGGTTTCTCAGCCCAAGGAGGAAGAGGAAGGCAGTGGAAGAGGAGGTGGAGGATGAGTAAGCATCTTGCCTTCATCATCTCCGTTCCTTCAGACCGCGCTGGTTTCCTTGACTTGTTTTTACTCTTGCAGGGATATGGAGACGCTGGCCGAGAGGGTGGCGAAGAGGGCCAGGGCCTCGACGGGCAGCCAGCCCCCGACGGGCACCTCGAGTACGCCGCTGATGGTGGAGAGCAGCCCGGATAGCAGCCCCTGGCACAGCCCCCAGCATGCGTTGACCACTCGCTCCCCATCAACGTGTGTGGGGGTACAATCCCTTGGCGCTGACCTTGTCGTGGTTGCAGGAGGAAGACAGCAGCAGGAGGAGCCACTGAGGGCCACCCCCAACATGCTGCCCCCATCAACCACGCCGCCCCGAGGGGCGTCCCCGACAAGGGTGCCAAGCACTGAGCCCATGCGCACAGAGGAAGAGGAGGAGGAGGCGAACCCGGGCGCCGGTGGCTCCGTCCCGGCACCGAATGTTGGTGAGGAGGGGGCCACTTCTTCCCAGCCCGGCACGGGTGAGTTAATTGCCCTCTTTCCCTATTCTTGCTTCTTATTTTCAAACCTTGGTCTTGGCTTCGGCTCATTCCCCTCCTCGGTATCCAAACCCTTCCCCGGCGGACCGGGAGGACATTGACACCGTCATTGAGGAGGTCGCCAGGGACGCCGAGGCCGAGGCTGCCAAGATCGCCGCCAAGGAGGCCGCCAAGGGTGCTACTGAGGATGCCGCCAAGGGGCTGGCCGGGGAGACCGGCAGGGCCGCTACCGAGGAGGCAGGCAAGGAGCCTGCCGGGGAGGCCGGCAAGGACGCTAGCGAGAAGGGGGTGGTCGACGACCAACCTTCCTCCTCCGCTGCCTCTGGCTCGGGCAAGTACCTGAAGGTGAGTGACGAATTGTTCGTCCACCTCCCAAGGACAGCGAGCACCAGGGCGCCCATCGAGGGGGAGGTGTTTGATGACGAGGTGCTCGCCGCCGCCGGGCTTGAGGTTGTTGATGAACCGAGCGCCGGTGGCGGCAGTTCCCAGGAAGAGCGGCTCCTCTAGGCCATGAGCGCCAACTTCCAGAAGCTCCAGGCGCTTCACCGTGCCCGCCTGGACAAGGCCAAGTCCAGGATGGCAGCGGTGGACAAGGTGGAGGCAGATCTCGAGGAGCGCGTCGCCGAGACGCAGGCTTGGTTCCGCTAGGCCTGTGAGGAACTGAAGACCGCCCAAGATCTGCTGGCCGAGCGCAAGCAGGAGGTTGTCCTGAAGCAGGTCGGCGTTGAGAAGGCCCAGGAGGCGGAGAAAATGCAGGTCGCCAAGGATGAGGCCGCTCGGCACCAGCACCAGGCCATGCTGAACTCCCATAAGGAGGACCTCGCCGCTCGTGAGGAGAAGCTCGCTGCGACACTCCATGGCAAGGATGAGGAGGTCGAGAAGCTTGTCGTGCAGCGGACTCGGGAGCTGGAGCAGAGGCACGAGGAGGCACTCAATGCTCAGGCCCAGGTCCAGGCCGGCAAGGTGAACAAGCTGGAGGTGGAGCGGGACGGGCTGAAGAAGCAGGTCCTGGAGCTGACGGAGGAGAGGGATGTGACCAAAGGTGCTTTGGCTGACGCGCAGGCCACAGTCCTCGGCAAGGTCGAGCTGCTCTCCAAGGCCAATGACTCCATTAGGGACCCGAAGCTGAAGCTGGAGGGCCTCAAGGGGACACTTTCGGAGGTCAGGGCCCGGGAGGAGACCCTGACCAAAGATTTGGAGGCCAAGAGGAAGCTACAGAGGAACGACACCGCCAACCACGCGGATTTTGTGAAGGGCGAAAACCTCTGGATCAGCCACCTCGCCGACATCGCCGACAGGATCACCACGCAGCTGGCTACCATGGGGATGCCGAATGTGAGGTACGCCCCGGAGCCGAACGTGAGTCCCAACGCCAAACTGACCCTGTTCTTCGAGGGTGTTCTTGGAGCCCTGGAGCAATTCCGCTCCAACAGAGCGACCTCCCTGGCCAATGAGGCCTGGAAGCTTTGCCGGGGTGCCCTGACCAAGGTCCTCACCAAGGTGGCATACTGGAACCCCAACCTCGACTTCGACGCCGCGATGGAGAGCTTGCCAGAGGTTGTGGACATCGCGGCGCTCGAATAGCATATCGAGCCCATTATCAGTCGCGTCGACGGAGTTCGGAGGATAGAGGGCCAGCGCCGGGACTAGGCACCCCGTTTCTCATCGGCGATGTAGGTTCATGACCAAGACAATTTTTATCTTTAGTTAGAACCGCAGCGAAAATTGGTGTAATATAACTCTGCAGTACTTTGATCTTTCTTTGTATGTACACCCTACGCTCAATTGGATAGGCTTGCCGGCTAGCAAACCCAGGCTGCGGTGTTTCGAGGACGGATCCTCACAACCGGCCGGGTGTGCTTGCGGCCAAGTAAACCACCTTTTCGTTCTCAGCATGGCCGCTTGAACTGTTGAGCGGACTCAAAACAGAATAAGGGCGTTGCTAATAGCGGGAAGGCCACCTTGTCGTTCTCGACGTGGCCGCTCAAACTGTTGAGCGGACTCGAAACAGAACAAGGGTGTTGCCAATAGTGTAAGGCCCCCATTGCATGCAGGTTTTTCATACCAAGAGCAGGATCTCTAAGGAAAACAACCTTATACATAAAAGAATTACTCAAAGTTTCGAATGACTTAGCTTTTCTGTCGCCGTGCGAGCGTTTACTGCATCTGCAAATGATGCTGCTTGTTCGGTCATCTTCTTCCTTGGAGTGACAACCACGATCAAGCCGCTGCGCCAACTAGACCAGATTTTCACAGCGGCGCCCCCTACCTGGCGCGCAAGAGATGTCGGTGGAAACGACACCTATGGAATCATTGGGATCCCTTCTACGGTTGGCGGGCGCAGGGTTGTGCAAAGAGCGGGTCTAGTAGCCAGCACAAAGATCGTTTACCCAGGTTCGGGCCGCAAGGATGCGTAAAACCCTAATCCTGCTTTGGTGTATATTTGAGTGTTCTTGAGCTTTCGAACTAGCTACGGTGCGTGCGTAGTCCAAAAAATCTGAATCCTTCTCCAGTACGCCTCGGGCCTCCTTTTATAGTCAAAAGGGGTCGCCACAGTGGCACACAGGAGGTGAAAAGGTATACAGTGGTTAAGTCTACTAGTCATCAACCCGTGCACCTGCACAGGCTAGCACTTCTGATATTAAATGCGCCCTCCAGACATTTTACTCCGCATATAATATTTGTTTGAAGTAAAACTTCATAAAGTTTGGGCATCTTCAAAGTAAAAATACCAACATTCACAACCCGAAATCAATATCATTAAATGCAACATGAATTTAATTTTCATATTGTATGATTTTAGTATTGTTCATGTTGATATTTTTTCATATAAATATGCTCAGACTTACAAAGATTGACATCAGACAAATCCTATATGCGGACTAAGAAAGATTATTTGGAGTAGTAGTACGTGATACTATAGCAAATAATATATAAAAAATGGAAAAAAAATCATTTTCTTGTTACGTTAAGCACCATAGGTTATTTATATTTTATGTTCTTGTATTAACATCTACATTCTTAAAAAAACGTTTTACAATTGGCTGGGAATTGTGTGATACATTATTCGTATTTCAAGATCATGTTCGTACCAAAAAAAATGTAAAACAATTTCTTTTGTGGTTAATGTGCTTGTATGTTTATAGTACTTTCTATCTCTACTGCACATATACGTGTATCACATACATAATCATTTTTATATGAGATCTTTGTGTTGCATGAGTCTAGATTAGTTTTTACTCTAGAATTTAGTATTAAAGATACATTAATAGCTATTTTTTAAATATTTATCAGGCGATCCCGCAAAAAAAAACTTATCAAGCCAAAATAAAGACATGCATAGACGTACTATAAGTGCAAATAATTGGCATTATCAATCTGCTCCTGTGATAGAAACATTTGAGTCCACATATAATTCATCAATCTCAAGTATGCATGTCAGGCAAAGTAGTTTATCTGCCAAGGGAATAGTATTATGTCGTGCACAATAATAATAATAAACGCCCAGCTTATTTAGCATGTAGACTAAACTTGCACGACACCATTACCTTACTCCCGGCGACAACGGATGCAGCCAGCGCCCGGTAGCCTAGCGGCAGAGCCATCCTTTCCTCAACAGCCAGTGCCCGGTAGCGTACATGTGGAGCTCGTCGACCCGTCACGCAAGAAGTGCTCATCCACATCCGATCATGACTATTAATTTGCGGATCACCGATTATTTTTGATTTTTGTCATTGGATTATTTTAAAATTTTATCATTGGAGTTTTTAACGGAGGCATTCCTTTTTAATTTGTGGGGACGGGTGGAGGGTTTCCTTGTGTTCTTCAACTGACATGAAGGTTTTCTTGTCTTTTTTTTTCTTTGCTGATGATGTGAGGCTTTTCTTGTTTCTTTTTATATGTTGGACGTGTGAGATCCTTTTTGTCTCATAGGACGGGATAATTTGTGTAACGTAAGTTTGCTTATTTTTTATATCACGCATGCAATCAGCCGGATCATTGATTTCTTTTCCCTTTTATTGTTGGGATTTGTTTTGGCAGTTTATCAGAATTTTTAATGGAGGTTTTGTTTCTTAATTTGTGGGAATGGGAACGTGCTTTCCTTTTTTTACGTGAGGTGATTTTGCTTCTTAATTTGTGGGAACTGGTGGGGTATTTACTTTTTTTCGTGAAGCTTTCCTTGTTTCTTTTTTTAAGAACTTTCCTTGTTTGTTTGTTTGTTTATTTTTTACATGATTTTTTTTCTTGGTTTGTTTAGCAAAAGTTGGATGTGTCAGATGCTTTTTTTATTTGACAGGCCTTTTATCCTGCTCAAAAAAGATTGTCCCTTTATCCTGGTGGTGCTTCTTAATTTGTGGGGACGGGTGGGTGCTTTCCTTGGTTTTACGTGAGGAGTTCTGCCTTTTTAGGGGCGTTTTTTTAGGAAGGGGCTTTTTGCTTCTTAAACTGTGAGAACGGGTGGGCGCTTATTTTTTTATGTGAAGCTTTCCTTGTTTGTTTGTTTACATGTTTTTTTCTTGGTTTGTTTAACAAAACTTAGACGTGTCAGATGCATTTTTTATAGCACAACATCATATGCGTTACGCAAGTTGTCCTTTTATCCTGGTCGTATATTTTACAATCTAACGGTTTAATTAATTTTGATGATGTGGATTAATGAGAGATCATGAATGGTGTCTCCAATTAGTAAATATAAGATAAGATATAAGATTCTCTGGCACCGTCGGACAAACGCATTTAATGCGCTGCCGACGTGCCCTTCTTGCTTTATCGGGGATGGCAAGGAAGCTCGTCCCAGCTCTCGCTGCCTCGCCTGGCTCCGACACGTGTCCGAGCTGATGAGGCGATGTAGTGCCACGTTGGTTGGCTGCTGGGCTGGCGCGGTGGCAGAGTCTTCACGAAGATCTAAATTCCACCATGTAGGTGCTTGCTGAATTGGCCTAGAGGCCGCGCGTTGCCACGTAGGTTCCCGCCCAGCTAGTTGGGCTGGCAGCTGTACATGGACGGCAGTGGAGTATTGGCAGACGTGGGTCTGGCTGTGGCCCCACAGGTGTCCTCGGCAAGGGTCTTGCAGGGGCCCCGGCAAGGGTCTTGCCGCGGCATCGCGGTCGTCCCCGGCAAGGATCTTGCTAGGGGTCTCATGGATTTCCTCGACAAGGATCTTGCCTAGGGTTGTCGTCTTCTAGTCCTCATCTGATCTTGTGTGTTTATGATCTTCACAAAGATTTGCATGTCACCATGGAGGTGCCTCCCGAGCCTTGGTTCCAATGTGTTTGATGGTGTTGGAACCCTTGGGCTCAAGGGTGGCGCACTCTGCTGGCGTTGGGCAAGTTGCCCCAGCAAGGCTCTTGTCGGGGGAGTCCACCTCGCCCTCTTGCTCTTTGTGTCTCTGGTCTTGGCGTTGTTCTGGTTGTCTTATGGTTTTGCTTCCTCTACCCCTCTAGGTGTGGCCGCAGGCGCGGCTCTAACTGTCCGCGCACAAGTAAAGGGGCACAAAAGAGAGCCCCTACTTTTGTGCATCGACAATACCCCCGATACTAGCCATAGATTCATCAAAATAAGCAAACAACACGTGAAAAACAGAATCTGTCAAAAACAGAACAGTCTGTAGTAATCTGTAGGTTTAGTATACTTATGTAACCCAAAAAATTCTGAAATAAGTTGGTGAGCGCGAGGAATTTGTCTATTAATCATCTGCAAAAAGAATCAACCTAATCGCACACTCCAGTAAAAAATGGCAGCAAATCTCGTGAGCGCTAAAGTTTCTGTTTTTTACAGCAAGATCGCAAAGACTTCCCCCAAGTCTTCCCAAAGGTTCTACTTGGCACAAACACTAATTAAAACACAGAACCACATCTAAACGGAAGCTAGATGAATTATTTATTACTAAACAGGAACAAGAAACAAGAAACAAAAATAAAATTGGGTTGCCTCCCAACAAGCGCTATCATTTAACGCCCCTAGCTAGGCATTGATAATTTTAATGATGCTCACATGAAACATAGCAATTGAAACACAAAGAGAGAATCATATAGCATGTGAAAAACACATCTAAGTCTAACATACTTCCTATGCATAACCATCTTATAGGCAAACAAATTATCATAGCAAGCAAAAACTAGCATATCCAAGAAAGAGGAAAGAAACAATAGCAATCTCAACATAACGAGAGGTAATTTAGTAACATGGAAATTTCTACAATCATATTTTCCTCTCTCATAATAATTACATGTGGGATCATAAGCCAATTCAAAAAAATATCTATCACATAAAATATTTCCAGCATGATCCACATGCATGCAAAGTTGACACTCTTCCAAAATAGTGGGATTAACATTAACTAAAGTCATGACCTCTCCAAACCCACTTTTATCAAAAACTTCATAAGATTGAACATTCTCCAAATATGTGGGATCTAAAGTTGACACTCTTCCAAACCCACTTTCAATATTATTGCAAACATTATTATTAATCTCATATTCATCATGGGGCTTAAATAAATTTTCAAGATCATAAGAAGAATCACCCCAATCACGATCATTGCAACAAATAGTAGTCATAGCAAAACTAGCATCCCCAAGCTTGAGATTTTGCATATTCTTAACACAATTGGCATTAAGAGAATTTATAATAACATCATTTCAATCTTGCTTTTCATCAAAGGAACTATCAAGTATGGGTGCAATAGCAACGACCTCATGTTTAACATAAGGAACTATTGCAAATTCATCTTCATAAATATTGGCATCATGGCCACAAGAATAGCAAGCATCATGTTCACCAAGGGATATTTCAATCAAATCATCGGAATCATAATTATCAATATATTCATGCATATCATTATTTTCTTCGGAAGCAACAGTCATTCTTTCAATAAATTCTTTGACATAGACATTATGAGCATAGTTTTCATAGCAATATTTAAGTATGTCAAAATTTTCAGATTCGTAGAGAGTAATATCATACTTTTCAATCAAAGACACCCTTAAAAGCAACAAATTCTTCAATTTGTTCGATATCGTAGTAACTATAAAAACCCTTTGCATAAGAAGATAAGATTTCATTGTCATTAAACTCACATAGGTAGGGGAGGTGTTTTTTAGGGTTCTTAGAGCAACAAGTAAAATCATAAATTTCATAAAGATTCCAAGCATAACACATCAATCTGTTTATTTGATCCCATAAGATTCTCCCCTTTTCAGACAAACAGTGACACACAAAATGAGCATGCTCATCTAAAGATTTCCCATCAACTAGGTTAGTTGGGGTTTCAGCACGAGCGCATAAGGATCGAAGATGATCCAAGTAGAACACATTAAGTAGATCCATATCAATAGATTTTTATCAAGCAAAGATGCAAGAAAATAGAAGGCACATGGAAACAAAAACAAAGATACATAGGGGAAGAAGGCGAAGAAAAGGCAAGGGTGAAGTGGGAGAGAGGAAAACGAGAGGCAAATGGCAAATAATGTAATGCGAGGGAGAAGAGTTTATGATGGGTACTTGGTATATCTTGACTTGAGCGTAGATCTCCCCAGCAACGGCGCTAGAAATGGCTAGTTGCTGGGAGATCAAATCTTGACTTCACTTGGCTTAAGCCTCCCCGGCAACGGCGCCAGAAATGGCTAGTTGCTGGGAGATCAAATCTTGACTTGACTTGGCGTAAGCCTCCCTGGCAACGGCGCCAGAAATCCTTCTTGCTACCTCTTGAGCTTGCGTTGGTTTTCCCTTGAAGAGGAAAGAATGATGCAGCAAAGTAGCGTAAGTATTTCACTCAGTTTTGAGAACCAAGGTATCAATTCAATACGACGTTACATGCAAGTCGCCTTATACCAGCACAAACAAACAAGAACCTCGCAACCAACACGATAAAGGGGTTTTCAATCCCTTTTTCCACGGTCACTTACGAAAGTGAGATCTGATAGAGATAATAAGATAAATGTTTTTGGTATTTTTATTGTATATATTGGAAAATAAAGATTGCAAAATAAACAACTATGGATAGATAGGAAAATAATATGATGGAAGATAGACCCGGGGGCCATAGGTTTCACTAGTGGCTTCTCTCAAGATTGCAAATTCTACGGTGGGTGAACGAATTACTGTCGAGCAATTGATAGAAAAGCGCATAGTTATGAGAATATCTAGGCATGATCATGTATATAGGCATCATGTCCATGACAAGTAGACCGAAACAATTCTGCATGTACTACTATTACTCCACACATCAACCGCTATCCAGCATGCATCTAGAGTATTAAGTTCATAAGAACAGAGTAACGCATTAGGCAAGATGACATGATGTAGCGGGATAATCTCAAGCAATATGATATAAACCCCATCTTTTTATCCTCGATGGAAACAATACAATATGTGTCACTGGGATCGAGCACCGCAAGATTGAACCCAAAGCTAAGCACTTCTCCCATTGCAAGAAAGATCAATCCAGTAGGCCAAACCAAACTGATAATTCGAAGAGACTTGCAAAGATATTTAAATCATGCATAAAAGAATTCAGAGAAGAATCAAATATTTTTCATAGATAATCTTGATCATAAACCCACAATTCATCAGATCTCGACAAACAGACCGCAAAAAGAATTACATCGAATAGATCTCCAAGAGAATTGAGCAGAACTTTGTATTGAGATCCAAAGATAAAGAAGAAGCCATCTAGCTAATAACTATGGACCCGAAGGTCTGTGGTAAACTACTCGCACATCATCGGAGAGGCTATGGTGTTGATGTAGAAGCCCTCCGTGATCGATTCCCCCTCCGTGATCGATTCCCCCTCCGGCGGAGCACCGGAAAAGGCCTCAAGATGGGATCTCACGGGTACAGAAGGTTGCAGCGGTGGAAATAGGGTTTTGTGCTGCTCCTGGATGTTTTCGAGCTATATGGATATATATAGGAGGAAGAAGTAGGTCGGTGGAGCTGTGAGGGGCCCACGAGGGTGGGGGGCACGCCTATCCCCCCTGGGCGCGCCCTCCTACCTCATGGCCTCCTCGCTTATTTATTGACGTCCACTCCAAGTCCCCTGGATCACGTTTGTTCCAAAAATAACTCTCCCAAAGGTTTCATTCCATTTGGATTCCGTTTGATATTCCTTTTCTGCCAAACACTGAAATAAGCAAAAAACAGGAATTTGCACTAGGCCTTTGGTTAGTAGGTTAGTTCCAAAAATAATATTAAAAAGTATATTAAAGCCTATTAAACATCCAAAACAGATAATATAATAGCATGGAACAATCAAAAATTATAGATACGTTGGTGACGTATTAGTAATCATTCTTGTAATTTTATGAGGGAGAGGCATGATCTAACATACTTTCTCTACTTGGACCATATGCACTTATGATTGGAACTCTAGAAAGCATCCGCAACTACTAAATATCATTAAGGTCGTAACACCCAACCATAGCATTAAGTATCAGGTCCTCTTTTCTCCCATATGCCATAACCCACCTATCCGCGTTTAAGTTTCTATCACTCTCGCAACACTGACAATAAGCAAACCATGAACATATTGCAACATCCTACTGCAAGGGGCCCTCACGATTGCGCGAGACGGAGGGCACCGTACGACAGCACCATAAATAAAATATACAATCATACCAACCAAGATCACGATTAACCCACAGGACAAAACGGATCTACTACTCAAACATCATAGTATAACCATAGATCATTGGGAAATAATATATGGAGTTGAGCACAATGTTTAAGTAGAGATTACAACAGGGAGAAGAGGTGTTACACTGCTGCATAGAGGGGGATAGAGTTGGTGATGATGATAGCAAGATTGTTGATGTAGATCATCGTCCCGATCATTGCCCTGGTGGCACTCCGGCGCCACGAAAGCGAGGGGGAGAGAGCCCCCTCCTTCTTCTTCTTCCTTGGCCTCCTCCCTAGGTGGGAGAAGGGTTTCCCCTCTAGTCCTTGGTATCCATGGCATGGGAGGGGCGAGAGCCCCTCCAAGATTGGATCTCCCTCTCTGTTCTATTTTGTTTCGCATTCCCAGATCTGGCCAAAAACCGTTTCTTATATTCCCAGAGATCCGTAACTCCGATTGCGCTGAGATTTTTACACGATTGTTTTCCGGATATAAGCTTCCTTGCGCCCGAAGTAGAGGTCCAATCGATGTACGAGGTGGGCACAACCAACCACCGTGCGCCAGGGGCCTCTGGCGCGCCCTGGTGTATTGTGCCCTGTGTGGGCCTCCATTTGCGGTGATTCCAACTCCCAAAAATCACAAATATTCCAAAATAATTCTCCGTAAATTTTCATCGCGTTTGGACTTCGTTTGATATGGATACTCTGTGATACAAAAAACATGCAGAAAACAGGAACTGGGCACTGGATCAATAGGTTAGTCCAATAAATCATATAAAAAGTTGCCAAAAGCATGTGAAAGTGGTATAATATTGGCATGAAACAATCAAAAATTATAGATACGACGGAGATGTATCAACAATGTTGAGCAGTTGCTTGCTCGAGACAAGTACAATGTGGTCGGCATCGACCTCCAGTACACCACCGGTCGTCCCGGCATAGATCAGAAGGTTGTCGTCGCCCAGTTGTGCGTGAGCCATCATGTCCTCATCTACCACTACTGTATGGCCACAGAGCCTTGCGGCCGTTTCAACAGGTTTGTCAACAACACAGTTTTGTCGAAGGGTCTCTGATCATAGTGTCACGTTAGCAGCACCCTACAGTAGTGAAAGCACCATGAATAAAGTGTGAACCACCGTCAGTCATTAAATATCTAGGGACTCCAAACCTTCGGAAAATAACTTCCTTAAGAATTTTAATGGAGGTGTTGTGATCAGCACTACTGGTTGGAATAGCTTCTACCCATTTAGTAACATAATCAACAGCAACCAAAATATGTGTATACCCATTAGAGGAAGGAAAAGGTCCCATGTAATCAAATCCCCAAACATCAAATGGTTCAACATCAAGTGAATAATTCATAGGCATTTCTTGACGCTTACCGATATTACCTATTCTTTGGCATTCATCACAAGATAAGACGAACTTATGGTCATCCTTGAAGAGAGTAGGCCAATAAAATCCAGATTGCAATACCTTGTGAGCAGTTCTATGTCCAGCATGATGCCCTCCATAAGCTTCGGAGTGACATTTCCATAGGATTTGTCCCTGTTAATGATCAGGTACACAACGCATAATAATACCATCTGCTCCTTCCTAATAGAGATGTGGGTCATCCCAAAAGTAGTGTCTTAAATCATAGAAGATTTTTTCTTCTTTTGTTGATATGTAAAACTAGGTGGTAAATATTTAGCAACAATGTAATTAGCATAGTCAGCATACCAAGGAGTGTTGTGAGCAACATTTATTGCAGCTAACTGCTCATCAGGAGAACTATCATCAATAGGTAGTGGGTCATCAGGCACATTTTCAAGCCTAGACAAGTTATCAGCTACTGGGTTCTCAGCTCCTTTTCTATCAGTGATATGTAAATCAAATTCTTGTAGCAAGAGAACTGAAAGTGCATTATATCGACTAGAGGGGGGTGAATAGGCGATTTTTACAAATTCATCACTAAGGAATTTCAGGGTGAGGAAATTCCTAAGAAACGAACTACTTAGCAGCGGAATAAGTACTCATATGCAAGCACAACAGAGTAGTAGCATAGTCATCATCAAGAAATGAAAAACAAGCACAGAGTACAGAAAGCATAAACACAGGATAAGCAGGCTGAAGACAAACTGACTGAAGATTTTGAACTGAGGAAATTGAGAAAGTCTTCAGTCAAAGTCTTCAAACAGTAACGACCAGGTGCAACAACACAGTAATGAGGAAATTAAAGGGTTGAGGAAATAGAACCAATTAGCTCAGTGAAGACAGTGATTTGGTAGACCAGTTCCAACTGTTGTGACAGTTGTACATCTGGTTGGAGAGGCTAGGTATTTAAACCTGAGGACACACAGTCCCGGACACACAGTCCTCACCGTATTCTCCTTGAGCTAAGGTCACACAGACCTCGCCCAATCACTCATGGTAAGTCTTCAGGTGACTTCCAAACCTTCACATACTCGGTCACTCGGCGATCACAATTTCCTCTTGGATGCTCTAGACCATGACACCTAACCGTCTGTAGGATGCACAGTCCTGAAAGGTAACAAGCGTCGGTTCCACACAGGAACAATCTCTTCAGTGATGCTCAATCACTTTGGGTTTGTAGGTGTTTGGTTTGGCTTTTGGGTTTTTCCTCACTTGATGATTTTAGCTCAAAGTCCTCGGAGGATGGGATGCTCTCAATGACAAGTGTCAGTTTCTCGCGGAGCCGCCAACCAGCTAGTGGTTGTAGGGGGGCTATTTATAGCCTAGGGAGCAGCCCGACATGATAAGACATAAACGCCCTTCAATGTATGACCATCAGGTGGGTAGATATTTTGGGACAGCTAGCGCATAGCACAACAACGGTCGGAAATTTGAGCTTTCAAATTCCTCAGGGCTATCATGTTCCTCACTTGTAGGCAATCCTCACTGGCGAATTCCTAACTCCTCAGTCAGAACAAATTCCTTAGAGAATAGAAGATCTTTGTCTCAGTCACTGAAGAAATTGACTGAACTGTATGTGATACGTCTCCAACGCATCTACTTTTCCTCACACTTTTCCTCTTATTTTGGACTCTAATTTGCAAGATTTGAATGAAACTAACCCCGAACTGACGCTGTTTTTAGCAGAACTGCCATGGTGTTGTTTTTGTGCACAAATAAAAGTTCTCGGAATGAAACAAAACTTTTTGAGGATTTTTTATACCAATAATAAGAATTTCTGGAGCCAAGCCCCACCGGAGAGGGGCCCCTGGGTGGGCGTAACCCACCAGCCCCCCCCCCTCTCCTGGCGCGCCCAGGTGGGTTGTATCCTGATATGTCTTCAACATATCTATAATTTTTGATTATTCCATGCTATTATATTATCCATCTAGGATGTTTTATATGCATTTATATGCTATTTTATGTGATTTTCGGGACTAACCTATTAACCTAGAGCCTAGTGTCAGTTTTTGTTTTTCCTTGTTTTTGAGTTTTACAGAAAAGGAATACCAAACGGAGTCCAATTGACGTGCCAATTTTTGATGATTTTTTATGGACCAAAAGAAGCCCCCGAAGTAAAAGAGTTGGGCCAGGAGAGCCCCCCTATCTCGTGGATGACTCGGAGACCCCCTGACGTGAGACTGACGCCAAAAATTCCTATAAATACAAAAAACCATGAAAATAAACCTAGATCGAGAGTTCCGCCGCCGCAAGCCTCTGTAGCCACCAAAAACCAATCGGGACCCTGTTCCGGCACCCTGCCAGAGGGGGAATCCATCACAGGTGGCCATCTTCATCATCCCGGTGCTCTCCATGACAAGGAGGGAGTAGTTCACCCTCGGGGTTGATGGTATGTACCAGTAGCTATGTGTTTGATCTCTCTCTCTCGTGTTCTTGATGTGGCACGATCTTGATGTAACGCGAGCTTTGCTACTATAGTTGGATCTTATGATGTTTCTCCCCCTCTATCTCTTGTAATGAATTGAGTTTTCCCTTTGAAGTTATCTTATCGGATTGAGTCTTTAAGGATTTGGGAACACTTGATATATGTCTTGCATGTGCTTATCTATGGTGACAATGGGATATTCACGTGATCCACTTGATGTATGTTTTGGCGATCAACTTGCGAGTTCTGTGACCTTGTGAAATTATGCATAGGGGTTGGCACACGTTTTCGTCTTGACTCTTCGATAGAAACTTTGGGGCACTCTTTGAAGTTCTTTGTGTTGGTTGAATCGATGAATCTGAGATTGTGTGATGCATATTGTATAATCATACCCGCGGATACTTGAGGTGACATTGGAGTATCTAGGTGACATTAGGGTTTTGGTTGATTTGTGTCTTAAGGTGTTATTTTAGTATGAACTCTAGGGTTGTTTGTGACACTTATAGGAATAGACCAACAGATTGATCGGAAAGAATAACTTGGAGGTGGTTTCGTACCCTACAATAATCTCTTCATTTGTTCTCCACTATTAGTGACTTTGGAGTGACTCTTTATTGCATGTTGAGGGATTGTAATATGATCCAATTATGTTATTATTGTTGAGAGAACTTGCACTAGTGAAAGTATGAACCCTAGGCCTTGTTTCGAAGCATTGCAATACCGTTTGTGCTCACTTTTATCATTAGTTATCTTACTATTTTTATATTTTTCATATTACAAAAACCTATATCTACCATCCATATTGCACTTGTATCACCATCTCTTCGCCGAACTAGTGCACCTATACAATTTACCATTGTATTGGGTGTGTTGGGGACACAAGAGACTCTTTGCTATTTGGTTGCAGGGTTGTTGGAGAGAGACCATCTTCATCCTACGCCTCCCATGGATTGATAAACCTTAGGTCATCCACTTGAGGGAAATTTGCTACTGTTCTACAAACCTCTGCACTTGGACGCCCAACAACATCTACAAGAAGAAGGTTGTGTAGTAGACATCGAGCTCTTTTCTGGAACCATTGTCGGGGAGGCGAGTGCTTGAAGGTATATCTTTTATATCTTGCAATCGAATCTTTTTGTTTCTTGTTTTATCACTAGTTTAGTCTATGAAAGAAAACTACAAAAAATGGAATTGAGGTTGACTCATATGCTTCATCTTTTTATTGTCTTCCATGAGAATAAGGATTCCGATAATTGTGCCAAAGTGTTAGAAGAAGAATGCATTAAAATGTTTGGCACTAAATCTTTGAATGATGAGCATGATTGCAATGTTGTTAGTATGAATTCCTTGAATATCCATGATGCTAATGATATGCAAAGCCACAAGCTTGGGGATGCTATGTTTGACGAATATGATATTTCTTGTCTAGCAAGTTTTGATGAGCAAATTATTATGATGAAATCATCCCTCCTATCTATGATGATTATTTTGATGACACGTATGCTATAAAGAATAATGATATCCATGAAACTTGTCATCATGATTTTAACTTTCAATTGGATTATGCCTCACATGATAGTTATTTTGTTGAGTTTGCTCCCACTACTATTCATAAGAAGAAATTTGCTTATGTGGAGAGTAATAAAAATTCTATGCTTGTAGATCATGAAAAGAATGCTTTATGTGATGGTTATATTGTTGAATTCATTCATGATGCTACTGAAAATTATTATGAGAGAAGAACATATGCTTCTACATATTGCAATATATCAAGTTTCTTCTCTATGTGTTGAAAATCTTGAAGTTTTGCTTGCTTTAACTTCCTATGCAAGTTGATTCTTGTTCCCAATATCATTTTCTCACAAAATCCCTATGCATAGGAAGTGAGTTAGACTTAAATGTGCTAGTCATATACTACTAGGAAAAGGGCTATAGATGATATGGACATTAATGGTGCACCGTGTATGTGGTGCGCCACTGTTGTATAGTAGTGGCGCACTAGATACAGGTGCGCCATCAGTAATATATTACTAATGGCGCACCTGGTGTGTGGTGCGCCATTAGTAGTTTTGAAAAAAATTTGTTAGTAATGGCGCACCATGGGATAGTGCGCCATTACTAGTTGACATAGTAATGGCGCACCACACCCACCGTGCGCCACTAGTAGTTTTGAAAAAAAAATGTTAGTAATGGCGCACCAGTGGACAGTGCGACATTACTAGTTTTAACTAGTAATGGCGCACTGTCCACTGGTGCGCCATTACTAACAATTTTTTTTAAAAAAAATTCAAAACTATTAATGGCGCACCACACATCAGGTGCGCCATTAGTAACCCTGGTGCTAAATGCACCTCCCCCCCCCTGGACCGCCTTTTTAGTTAAAAAAATAAAAGAAAATGCTGGAAATGTCAAAAAAATAAAAATAAATAAGTTTACCATGTGATATGTGGTCTAGTTGTTGGGAAAATTTACAAATATGAATTTGACTTTATTTGCAAAATCTCTCTGGAATTTAATAAAACTTTTGCATACGAACCCGGATTAAAAAGTTTTTATATGAAAAATCATCTACTCGAAAAGTTACATATGAATTGAATCGGGGGAACCCCGTTCAACATCTTAAAAATCCCCAAAAATCTAACAGAACGAAACATACGGGGCTTTTAAGATCTAGAGGGGGGAAAATGAAAAAAAAATCAAACTTACTAGTGGCGCACCATTTTCTAGGTACGCCACTAGTAACAGAAAAAATTGGTTTAAAAAATGGATTTTTTTAAAAAATATGATACGCAATATGACCGGGAAGTTTGAAATATTTTTTCAAAATTTCATCACACTCATGAACATGAACAAAGTCCTAGACATCAACAAGGTTTAATAGGATTGATATGATATATATATATCAACAAGTGCGTGTGAAGTGAGCTGGTGCTAGGCTTGGATAGAACTACGAAGTTAAGCATGCTCAGGCTGGAGTAGTGTGAGGATGGGTGGCCTTTCGGGAAGTTTGACCACAGAGTGCAATTTGACTTGAGATTAAGCATATTGACCCGAGATTAAGCCATAGTTACTCAAGATTAAGAAAAAATTGAAAAAAAATTCTGAAAAAAATTTGATTTTTTTAGTAATGGCGCACTTCTACGTGGTGCGCCATTACTAAGCCAGATAGTAATGGCGCTCCATGGGATATACTAATGGCGCACTGCGTGGTGCGCCATTAGTAAAAAATTATAATGGCGTGATGCTAGTGGCGCACCTATAGTGTATGCTTCATGATGCTCCCTTTATATTTCAACTCTTGTCTTTTATGTGAGCATCATTGACATCATCATGCCTAGCTAGAAAGGCATTAAAGAAAAGCGCTTGTTGGGAGACAACCCAACATTTATACCTACTGTTTTTGTGTGTTCACATGATTATGCTATTGTAGTAATCATGTTTTATATCTTTTGTTTCAATAAAATGCAAAGTAAGACCTTTGGGATGGCTTATCGTAATAGTTTATTTGATCTTGCTGAAAAACAGAAATTTTTGCGCCCAGGAAAACAATTCTCATTGTTAATAGAAGCGTGATAAAATACTGATTCTTTTTGCAGAAGATTAATGAACAAATTGCTTAGGTTGTCCTAATTTTTTAGAATTTTTGAAGTTGCAGAAGTATTCGAGAGTTACAGATTACTACAAACTGTTCTATTTTTGACACATACTGTTTTTGATGCATAGTTTGCTTGTTTTCTAGTTTCTATGGCTTATATTGCTTAATATAAATTGTAGAAATGATAGGGTACAGTAGGCGTAATGTGAGAAAATTTTTGAATCTTGTCTTGACAGTGCCTAAGTGGTGATTTGCTTTCTTACACTAACGAAGCTTACGAGTTTTCTGTTGAGTTTTGTGTTGTGAAGTTTTTAAGTTTTGGGTAAAGATTTGATGGACTATAGAATAAGGAGTGGAAATATCCTAAGCTTGGGGATTCCCAAGGCACCCGAAGGTAATATTGAAGGACAACCAGGAGCCTAAGCTTGGGGATGCCCCGGATGGCATCCCCTCTTTCGTCTTCGTTCATCGGTAACCTTACTTGGAGCTATATTTTTATTCACCACATGATATGTGTTTTGCTTGGAGCATCATTTTATTTTATTAGGATTTGCTTGCTGTTATTTAGAGTAAAGTTTTTCATCTTTTAGTTCAATAAAAAGTCAAGTGTAGCCTTTACCATGCTTATTTTGCAAGTCCACATGTTGCTGTTTTAAAAACAGAAAGTTTGCTGTTATGTCTTGAATATTTGTGAATACTCAGAACATGATAAAATCTTGAAATTTTTACACAATGAGTAACAACAAATTATATACAGTATGGTAATTTTTCAGAAATTTTGGAGTTAAAGAAGTACGATTCCTCTTGCATTCTTTACAGACTATCCTGTTTAGACAGATTGCTATTATGTTTGCATTATTTGCATATGTTTGCTTTTTGAATGATTCTATTTGAGGATAGGAGTGTTAAATATGCAGAGGTAATTAGTAGGCAATTTCAAATTGTAATTTTAGTGATTTTATACAGTAGATAATGATAAGGTTTTGAGTTGATTTATACTAACTTATCTCACGAGTTCTTGTTGAGTTTGTGTGGATGAAGTTTTTAAGATTCCAGGAAACTATGATATGAGAGGAATTAAGGAGACACAAAAGCTCAAGCTTGTGGATGCCCAAGGCATACCTAATTGATATTTCAAGAAGTCCCAAGCATCTAAGCTTGGGTATGCCCCGGTAGGCATCCCACCTTTCTTCATCAACAATTATCGGTTAGCCTCTGTTGAGCCTAAGTTTTTGCTTCTTCACATGATATGTGCTATCCTTGCAATGTCATATTATTTTGTTTTGCTTGCTGTTTGAATAAAATACCAAGATCTGAAATTCTTAAATGTTAGAGAGTCTTCACATAGTTGCATAATTATTAGACTACCCATTGATCTTCACTTATATATTTTGGAGTAGTTTGTCATTTGATCTAGTGCTTCACTTATATCTTTTTAGAGCATGGCGGTAGTTTTATTTTGAAGAAATTGTTGAACTCTCATGATTCACTTATATCATTTCGAGAGTCCCTAAACAGCATGGTAGTTTGCTTTGGTTATGAATTTAGTCCTAATATGATGGGCATCCAAGAGGGATATAATAAAAGCTTCCATATAAAGTGCATTGAATACTATGAGATGTTTGATTACTTTTGCTTGTTTTGAGATGTGAATATGGTGATATTAGTGTCATGATAGTGAGTAGTTGTGAATTTGAGAAATACTTGTGTTAAGGTTTGTGAGTCTCGTAGCATGCACGTATGGTGAACCGTTATGTAACGAAGTTGGAGCATGAGATATCTTTTGATTGTCTTCCTTATGGGTGGCGGTCAGGGACGAGCGATGGTCTTTTCCTGCCAATCTATCCCCCTAGGACCATGCGTGTTGTACTTTGTTTCGATAGCTAATAGACTTTTGCAATAAGTATGTGAGTTCTTTATGACTAATGTTGAGTCCATGGATTATATGCACTCTCGTCCTTCCACCATTGCTAGCCTCTCTAGTATCGCGCAACTTTCACCGGTACCATAAACCCACCATATACCTTCCTAAAAAAATCCACCATACCTACCTATTATGGCATTTCCATAGCCATTCCAAGATATATTGCCATGCAACTTTCCACCGTTTCGTTTATTATGACACGCTTCATCATTGTCATATTGCTTTGCGTGATCATGTAGTTGACATTGTATTTGTTGCAAAGCCACCGATCATAATTCTTTCATACATGTCACTCTTGATTCATTGCACATCCTGGTACACCGCCGGAGGCATTCATATAGAGTCATATTTTGTTCTAAGTATTGAGTTGTAATTCTTGAGTTGTAAGTAAATAAAAGTGTGATGATATTCATTATTAGAGCATTGTCCCATGTGAGGAAATAAAAAGAGAAAGGCCAAAAAAAGAGAAGGCCCAAAAAAACAAAAAAACAAAAAATGAGAGAAAAGAGAGAAGGGGCAATGCTACTATCCTTTTACCACACTTGTGCTTCAAAGTAGCACCATGATCTTCACGATAGAGAGTCTCCTATGTTGTCACTTTCATATACTAGTGGGAATTTTTCATTATAGAACTTGGCTTGTATATTCCAACGATGGGCTTCCTCAAAGTTCCCTAGGTCTTCATGAGCAAGCAAGTTGGATGCACACCCAATTAGTTTCCTTTTGAGCTTTCATACACTTGTAGCTCTAGTGCATCCGTTGCATGGAAATCCCTACTCACTAACATTGATATCTATTGATGGGCATCTCCATAGCCCGTTGATACGCCTAGTTGATGTGATACTATCTCCTTCTTTTTGTCTTCTCCACAACCACCTTCTATTCCACCTATAGTGTTATGTCCATGGCTCACGCTCATGTATTGTGTGAAAGTTGAAAAGGTTTGAGAACATCAAAAGTATGAAACAATTGCTTGGCTTGTCATCGGGGTTGTGCATGATTTGAATATTTTGTGTGATGAAGATGGAGCATAGCTAGACTATATGATTTGTTAGGGATGAACTTTCTTTGGCCATGTTATTTTGCGAAGACATGATTACTTTGTTAGTATGCTTGAAGTATTATTATTTTTATGTCATTATTAAACTTTTGTCTTGAATCTTTCGGATCTGAACATTCATGCCACAATAAAGAAAATTACATTGATAATTATGTTAGGTAGCATTCCACATCAAAAATTCTGTTTTTGTCATTTACCTACTCGCAGACGAGCAGGAATTAAGCTTGGGGATGCTTGGTACATCTCAAACATATCTATAATTTTTTATTGTTCATCTAGGATGTTTTATCCATCTAGGATGTCTTATCCATCTAGGATGTTTTATATGCATTTATATGCTATTTTATATGATTTTTGGGACTAACCTATTAACCTAGAGCCCAGTGCCAGTTTCTGTTTTTTCCTTGTTTTTGAGTTTTACAGAAAAGGAATACCAAACAGAGTCCAATTGACGTGCCAATTTTGATGATTTATTATGGACCAAAAGAAGCCCCTGAAGTAAAAGAGTTGGGCCAGAAGAGTCCCGAGCCATCCATGAGGGTGGAGGGCACGCCCTACCCCTCGGGCTCGCCCCCTATCTTTTGGATGACTCGGAGACCCCCCTGATGTGAGACTGACTCCAAAAATTCCTATAAATATAGAAACCCCCGAAAAGAAACCTAGATCGGGAGTTCTGCCGCCGCAAGCCTCTGTAGCCACCAAAAACCAATCGGGACGCTATTCCGGCACCCTGCCGGAGGGAGGATCCATCACCGCTGGCCATCTTCATCACCCTGGCGCTCTGCATGATGAGGAGGGAGTAGTTCACCCTCGGGGCTGAGGGCATGTACCAGTAGCTATGCGTTTGATCTCTCTCTCTCTCTCTCTCATGTTCTTTATGTGGCACGATCTTGATGTAACGCGAGCTTTGCTACTATAGTTGGATCTTATGAAGTTTCTCCCCCACTATCTATTATAATGAATTGAGTTTTCCCTTTGAAGTTATCTTATCGGATTGAGTCTTTAAGGATTTGAGAACACTTGATGTATGTCTTGCATGTGCTTATCTGTGGTGACAATGGGATATTCACGTGATCCACTTGATGTATGTTTTGGTGATCAACTTGCGAGTTCTGTGACCTTGTGAACTTATGCATAGGGGTTGGCACACGTTTTCGTCTTGACTCTCTGGTAGAAACTTTGGGGATCACTTTGAAGTTCTTTGTGTTGGTTGAATAGATGAATCTGAGATTGTGTGATGCATATCATATAATCATACCCACGGATACTTGAGGTGACATTGGAGTATCTAGGTGACATTAGGGTTTTGGTTGATTTGTGTCTTAAGGTTTTATTTTACTACGAACTCTAGGGCTGTTTGTGACACTTATAGGAATATCCCAACGGATTGATCAGAAAGAATAACTTTGAGGTGGTTTCGTACCCTACAATAATCTCTTTGTTTGTTCTCCGCTATTAGTGACTTTGGAGTGACTCTTTGTTGCATCTTGAGGGATTGTTATATGATCCAATTATGTTATTATTGTTGAGAGAACTTGCACTAGTGAAAGTATGAACCCTAGGCCTTGTTTCGAAGCATTGCAATACCGTTTGTGCTCAAGTTTATCATTAGTTACCTTGTTGTTTTTATATTTTCAGATTACAAAAACCTATATCTACCATCCATATTGCACTTGTATCACCATCTCTTCGCCGAACTAGTGCACCTAAACAATTTACCATTGTATTGGGTGTGTTGGGGACACAAGAGACTCTTTGCTATTTGGTTGCAGGGTTGTTTGAGAGAGGCCATATTCATCCTACGCCTCCCACGGATTGATAAACCTTAGGTCATCCACTTGAGGGAAATTTGCTACTGTCCTACAAATGTCTGCACTTGGAGGCCCAACAGCGTCTACAAGAAGAAGGTTGTGTAGTAGACATCATACTCACCTGGTGGCCCTGCCGATGACCCCCTAATACGATAAATTCACATTATTCCAGAAAAAATTAGGGAGAAAGAATTATCGCGATCCACGAGACGGAGCCGCCGCCAAGCCCTGTTCTTCCTTGGGAGGGCGGATCTGGAGTCTGTTTGGGGCTCCAGAGAGGGGGATCTTCTTTCTTCGTCATCACCAACCCTTCTCCATCGCCAATTTCATGATGGTCCCCACCGGGAGTGAGTAATTCCTTCGTAGGCTCGCTGGTCGGTGAGGAGTTGGATGAGATTCATCATGTAATCGAGTTAGTTTTGTTAGGGCCTGATCCCTAGTATCCACTATGTTCTTAGATTGATGTTGCTATGACTTTTCCATGCTTAATGCTTGTCACTTTGGGCCCGAGTGCCATGATTTCAGATCTGAACCGTTTGTGAATTCATCATTATATCCATGTTTTAGATCCGATCTTGCAAGTTATAGTCACCTACTATGGTTATGATCCGGCAACCCCGGAGTGATAACAACCGGGCCCACTCCCGGTGATGACCGTAGTTTGAGGAGTTCATGTATTCACTATGTGTTAATACTTTGTTCCGGTTCTCTATTAAAAGGAGGACTTAATATCCCTTAGTTTCCAATATGGACCCTGCTGCCAGGGAGGGTAGGACAAAAGATGTCATGCAAGTTCTTTTAATAAAGCATGTATGACTATTTACGAAATACATGCCTACATTATATCGATGAACTGGAGCTAGTGTCGTATCGCCCTAGGTTATAACTGTCTCATGATGAATATCATCCAACAAGTCACCGATCCAACGCCTACGAATTCATCATTATTGATCTTGCTGTGTTACTATTGCTATCATCACTATTACACTTGCTACAAACTACTGCTATCACTGTTACTGTTACCGTTGCTGCTGCTACTACTATCAAAACTATCAAACTACTTTGCTACTGATCACTTTGCTGTAGATAATTAATCTTCGGGTGTGGTTGAATTGACAACTCAGCTGCTAATACCTTCAGATATTCTTTGGCTCCCCTTGTATCGAATCTAATTTGGGTTGAATACTCTACCCTCGAAAACTGTTGCGATCCCCTATACTTGTGGGTTATCAATATGAGATTTCTAATGGCTTCACTCGAAGGGATTGGTAGGTGTGGGATTTTGAGTTGAGCATCACTTGGAAACTTTTCCTTAGTTTTACCTTGACCCCCTTTAACAGTACGGTATTTCCTATGACTCAAGAAAGATAAAAACGAAACTATGAAAACAAAAGTCCTCGAGCTTCATATTCCTCGCATGAATATCAAGTCTTTAGGATCACACCAATTTCTTAACTTTCAAAGTCTTCAGAAAGCCAAAGTCTTCAGATGAAGACATTAATTTTTAGGGGTCGATTTTTTGTGTAAATATCAAACTCCTCATAGACTTATAGACTTGTGTACACTCACAAACATATTAGTCCCTTAACCTATAAGTCTTCAATACACCAAAATCACTAAGGGGCACTAGATGCACTTACAATCTCCCCCTTTTTGGTGATTGATGACAATATAGGTTAAGTTTTCAACGAGGATAAACATATGAAGTGTAAATACTGATATTGAGGAATTTGATTGCAAGATATAGAAGAACTCCCCCTGTAGATGTGCATATGTGAGGAATTTGCTTTTGAGGAGCAATGCACATTGAAGAGTAGAATCATGGAGATCTCCCCCTATATCTTGTAATTCATACATGCATTTAACATATGATATGAAGAATTTGAAATGCATGATGAAATATGGTGACTGATGTAATTCAGCATGCGTGCATTAACATATATGATGAAATAGCATGCAGAAGAACATAGCAGAAGTATGAGACCACCAACGGGTTTAAGATTACAACTCAATCCAACAAAATTTTCAAAATAACGAGAGTTGTAACTTAGCAAAACAACGCCCAAATAAATAGACCCGCTTGAAGACTAACTCAAATCCCCCCCCCTTCATCATCGAATGACCAAAAGGGACGAAAAATGAGGACTAACGCCGTTGAAGGATATCATCACGAAGTCGACAAAGGAGCGCCAGAGTTGTTGGGGTTGTCCGTTGAAGTAGGGCCTGCCGCAGTGTCGTCCAAGTCTTCATTCACATCAGTCTCACGTGATGCAGAATAAGAGCTGGCCATCAAGTGAGGAACTTTGACCTTCTTGAATTTCTTCGAAGGTGCTGAGACCAGTCAAAGTCCTGCTTGAAGCCCATCTGTTTAAGATCTTCTTAACCGTAGAGATGAGATAGAACAGCCCTGGTGCGATCAAAAACTTCATGGAGGTAGTAATATGGGGTGTAGTCAGTGAAGAATACATGCTCATGAAAGAAGTCACCAGCTTTGAACTTCTACTTCTTTGAGAAGGGATTCTTCGAATTGGGTTGAGGAGTATCAGTCAATGTCTTCACAGCCTCAGGAATCACAGTCTCAGGAGCCGCAGGCTGAGGAATTTCAGAACCAACATTTTCAGTGGCAGCCTGGGTCTCCACTTCTTCAGCAACATGAGCATCAACACTAGTGGCTGGAATTTCTTCGGGAATGGTGAGCAGTGAAGCTTGAGGTTCATCAGAGCCCATTTGTACTTCTTCAGTATGAACTGGGGACTGAGGAATCTGTTGTAGTGGGGTGAATTGGGGTGATGACTTTCCCAATAGTCATCATTTAGCACTGGAGTAGTGCACCCAATGTCCACATCATCTTCTTCAGCATCAATTTCCTCAACGCCTGCCTCTTCAGCTGTGAACTAAGGCATAGGCGATGATACCAGAGGAGTGGACGTGATGTTGTCCACCTCAATTTCTTCGTCCAACTGCTCTGACGAAACAGCAGAAATATCTTCTTCATCTGATCCGCTTGGGATATCATAATCCTCACCAAAGGGAACAATCTCCTTTGATGGCATGCTTGAGACAGGAATAGCATCAATGGGATTCTCAAACGAGCTTGTCAACGTCTTCATCTTCTTTGGTGCTAAAGACTCTGAGGTAGCAGATGCTTTCCTTTTCTTCACTGTTTCTCGCTCCGCAGCTTTAGTTTTCTTCGCTTCTGTTGCAGAAGGAAGAATATGGCTTGGCATTGGTGCAGGAGGAGCAGAGGAAATTGGTCCATTTTCCTCAAGCACAACTGATGCAGTTGCCCTGATTTGCTCAGTTTCTTCAGGCGCAACGACTGATGCTTCAGCTGGCTGGTTTTCCTGAAGAGGAAGGGATGATGCAGCAAAGTAGCGTAAGTATTTCCCTTAGTTTTTGAGAACCAATGTATCAATCCAGTAGGAGGCTACACGCGAGTCCCTCGTACCTGCACAAAACAAATAAATCCTTGCAACCAACACAAATAGGGGTTGTCAATCCCTATAAGGCCACTTACGAGAGTGAGATCTGGTAGATATGATAAGATAATATTTTAAGTATTTTTATGATAAAGATGCAAAGTAAAATAAAGGCAAAGTAAATAGCAAAGGAAATAACTAAGTAGTAGGAGATTAATATGATGAAGATAGACCCGGGGGCCATATGTTTCACTAGTGGCTTCTCTCGAGAGCATAAGTATTCTACGGTGGGTAAACAAATTATTGTTGAGCAATTGATAGAATTGAGCATAGTTATGAGAATATCTAGGTACGATCACGTATATAGGCATCACGTCCGAGACAAGTAGACCGACTCCTGCCTGCATCTACTACTATTACTCCACTCATCGACCGCTATCCAGCATGCATGTAGAGTATTAAGTTAAAAACAGAGTAACGCCTTAAGCAAGATGACATGATGTAGAGGGATAGACTCATGCAATATGAAGAAAACCCCATCTTGTTATCCTTGATGGAAACAATACAATATGTGCCTTGCTGCCCCTACTGTCACTGGGAAAGGACACCGCAAGATTGAACCCAAAGCTAAGCACTTCTCCCATTGCAAGAAAGATCAATCTAGTAGGCCAAACCAAACTGATAATTCAAAGAGACTTGCAAAGATAACCAATCGTACATAAAGGAATTCAGAGAAGATTCAAATATTATTCATAGATAGACTTGATCATAAACCCACAATTCATCGGCCTCAACAAACACACCGCAAAAAGAAGATTACATTGAATAGTTCTCCACAAGAGAGGGGGAGAACATTGTATTGAGATCCAAAAAGAGAGAAGAAGCCATCTAGCTACTAACTATGGACCTGTAGGTCTGAAGTAAACTGCTCACACTTCATCAGAGGGGCTATGTTGTTGATGTAGAAGCCCTCCGTGATCGATGCCCCCTCCGGCGAAGCTCCAGAATAGGCCCCAAGATGGGATCTCATGGATACAGAAAGTTGTGGCGGTGGAATTATGTTTTTGGCTCTGTATCTGATCGTTTGGGGGTACGTAGGTATATATAGGAGGAAGGAGTACGTCGGTGGAGCAACAGGGGGCCCACGAGAGTGAAGGGCGCGCCTGGGGTAGGCAGGTGCGCCCCCCTACTTCGTGGCCTCCTCTTTTCTTTCTTGATGTAGGGTCCAAGTCTCCCGGATCATAATCTTCCTAAAAATCACGTTCCCGAACGTTTCATTCCGTTTGGACTCCGTTTGATACTCCTTTTCTTCGAAACCCTAAAACAGTTAGAAAACAGCAATTCAGGGTTGGGCCTCTGGTTAATAGGTTAGTCCCAAAAATAATATAAAAGTGGATAATAAAGCCCAATAATGTCCAAAACAGTAGATAATATAGCATGGAGCAATCAAAAATTATAGATACGTTGGAGACGTATCAAGCATCCCCAAGCATAATTCTTGCTCGTCCTCGAGTAGGTAAATGATAGAAACAGAATTTTTGATGCGGAGTGCTACTTGGAATAATTTTAATGTAATTCTTCTTAATTGTGGTATGAATACGCAGATCCGAAAGATTCAAGAAAAAAGCTCATATTGACATAAAAATAATAATACTTCAAGCATACTAACAAAGAAATTATGTCTTATCAAAATAACATGGCTAAATAAAGTTATCCCTACAAAATCATATAGTCTGGCTATGCTCTATCTTCACCACACAAAATATCTAAATCATGCACAACCCCGATGACAAGCCAAGCAATTGTTTCATACTTTTGACATTCTCAAAACTTTTTGAATCTTCACGCAATACATGAGCGTGATCCATGGATATAGCACTATAGGTGGAATAGAGTGGTGGTTGTGGAGAAGACAAAAAGGGAGAGGATAGTCTCACATCAACTAGGCATATCAACGAGCTATGGAGATGTCCATCAATAGATATCAATGTGAGTGAGTAGGGATTGCCATGCAACGGATGCACTAGAGCTATAAGTATATGAAAGCTCAAAAAGAAACTAACTGGGTGTGCATCCAACTTGCTTGCTCATGAAGACCTAGGGCAATTTGAGGAAGCCCGTCATTGGAATATACAAGCCAAGTTCTATAATGAAAAATTCCCACTAGTATATGAAAGTGATAACATGAGAGACTCTCTACTATGAATATCATGGTGCTACTTTGAAGCACAAGTGTGGTAAAAGGATAGTAACATTGTCCCTTCTCTCTTTTTCTCTCATTTTTTTTCATTTTTTTTCTTTTCCTTTTTTTATTTGGGCCTTTTCTCTTTTTTTATGTCCTCTTTTCTCTTTTTATTTTTTAATTTTTCATCCGGAGTCTCATCCCGACTTGTGGGGGAATCATAGCCTCCATCATGCTTTCCTCACTGGGACAATGCTCTAATAATGATGATCATCACACTTTTATTTTTCTTACAACTCAACAATTACAACTCGATACTTAGAACAAAATATGACTCTATATGAATGCCTTCGGAGGTGTACTGGGATATGCAATGACTCATGAGTGACAAGTATGAAAGAATTATGAATGGTGGCTTTGCCACAAATACGATGTCAACTACATGATCATGCTAAGCAATATGACAATGATGGAGTGTGTCATAATAAACGGAATGGTGGAAATTTGCATGGCAATATATCTTGGAATGGCTATGGAAATGCCATAATAGGTAGGTATGGTGGATGTTTTGAGGAAGGTATATGGTGGGTGTATGATACCGGCAAAAGGTGCGCGGTATTAGAGAGGCTAGCAAAAGTGGAAGGTTGAGAGTGCATATAATCCATGGACTCAACATTAGTCATAAAGAACTCATATACTTATTGAAAAAATCTACAAGTTATCAAAGCAAAGTATTACGCGCATGCTCCTAGGGGGATAGATTGGTAGGAAAAGACCATCGCTCGTCCCCGACCGCCACTCATAAGGAAGACAATCAATAAATAAATCATGCTCCGACTTCATCACATAATGGTTCACCATACATGCATGCTACGGGAATCACAAGCTTCAACACAAGTATTTCTCAAATTCACAACTACTCAACTAGCATGACTTTAATATCACCATCTCTATATCTCAAAACAATTATCAAGTATCAAACTTATCATAGTATTCAACACACTCATAAGAGAATTTTTATTATTAATCTTGCATACCAAGCATATTAGGATTTTAAGCAAATTACCATGCTATTAAGACTCAAAATAATCTAAGTGAAGCATGAGAGATCAATAGTTTCTATAAAACAAATCCACCACCGTGCTCTAAAAGATATAAGTGAAGTACTAGAGCAAAACTATATAACTCAAAACATATAAGTGAAGCACATAGAGTATTCTAACAATTTCCAAATCATGTATGGCTCTCTCAAAAGGTGTGTACAGCAAGGATAATTGTGGTAAACTAAAAAGTAAAGACTCAAATCATACAAGACGCTCCAAGCAAAACACATATCATGTGGTGAATAAAAATATAGCTCCAAGTAAAGTTACCGATAGAAGTAGACGAAAGAGGGGATGCCTTCCGGGGCATCCCCAAGCTTTGGCTTTTAGGTGTCCTTATATTATCTTGGGGGTGCCATGGGCATCCCCAAGTGTAGGCTCTTGCCACTCCTTGTTCCATAATCCATCAAATCTTTACCCAAAACTTGAAAACTTCACAACACAAAACATAAAGGAGAAAATCTCGTGAGCTCCATTAGCGAAAGAAAATAAATACCACTTCAAGGTACTGTAATGAACTCATTATTTATTTATATTGGTGTTATACATACTTTATTCCAACTTACCTATGGTTTATAAACTATTTTACTAGCCATAGATTCATCAAAATAAGCAAACAACACACGAAAAACAGAATCTGTCAAAAACAGAATAGTCTGTAGTAATCTGTATCTAGCGCAAGATATGGAACCCCAAAAATTCTAAAATAAATTGATGGACGTGAGTAATGTATCTATTAATCATCTTCAAAAAGAATTAACTGAATATCACTTTCCAAATAAAAATTACAGCAGTTCTCGTGAGCACTAAAGTTTCTGTTTTTTTACAGCAAGTTCAACAAGACTTTCCCCAAGTCTTCCCAACGGTTCTACTTGGCACAAACACTAATTAAACACAAAAAAACAACCAAAAAAGATGCTAGATAAATTATTTATTACTAAACAGGAGCAAAAAATCAAGGAATAAAAATAAAATTGGGTTGCCTCCCAACAAGCGCTATCGTTTAACGCCCCTAGCTAGGCATAACAAGCAAGAATAGATCTAGGCATTGCCATCTTTGGTAGGCAATCCATAAGTGGCTCTCATAATAGATTCATAAGGTAATTTAATTTTATTTCTAGGAAAGTGTTCCAGGCCTTTCCTTAACAGAAATTGGAATCTAATATTTCCTTCCTTCATATCAATAATTGCACCAATCGTTCTAAGGAAAGGTCTACCAAGAATAATAGGACATGAAGGATTGCAATCTATGTCGAGAACAATAAAAATCTATGGGCACATAATTCCTATTTGCAACAATAAGAACATCATTAATTATTTCCATAGGTTTCTTAATAGTGGAATCCGCAAGGTGCAAGTTTAGAGAGCAATCATCAAAATCACGGAAACCTAACAAATCACACAAAGTTTTTGGAATCGTGGAAACACTAGCACCCAAATCACATAAAGCATAGCATTCATGATCTTTAATTTTAATTTTAATAGTTGGTTCCCACCCATCATAAAGGTTTCTAGGGATAGAAATTCCAATTCAAGTTTTTATTCATAAGATTGCATCAAGGCATCAACGATATGTTTAGTAAACGCTTTATTTTGACTATAAGCGTGAGGAGAATTTAGTGTGGATTGCAACAAGGAAATACAATCAATCAAAGAGCAATTTTCATAGTTAAATTCTTTGAAATCCATAATAGTGGGTTTAGCAACATCTAGGGTTTTAATTTCTTCAATCCCACTTTTATCAAATTTAGCATCAACATCAACAAATTCTGAATTCTTGGAATGCCTTCTAGGTAAAGGTGGATCATATTCAATCCCATCATTATCAAGATTAATATTGAAAAACAAAGATTTAATAGGGGACACATCAGTAACTTTTAGATCTTCATCTTTATTTTCATAGGAACTAGAAGAACACGCTCTTGTAAAGGCATCTTTCTTAGCATGCATCCTAGCGGTTCTTTCTTTGCACTCATCAATGGAAATTCTCATGGCTTTGAGAGACTCATTGATATCATGCTTAGGTGGAATAGATCTAAGTTTCAAAGAATCAACATCAAGAGAAATTCTATCAACGTTCCTAGCCAAATCATCAATCTTAAGCAATTTTTCTTCAATCATAGCATTAAAATTCTTTTGCGAAGTAATAAATTCTTTAATATTAGATTCAAAATCAGAGGGCATCTTATTATAATTTCCATAAGAATTGTTGTAGGAATTACCATAATTATTAGAGGGATTACTAGGATAAGGCTAGGGTTGAAATTTCCTCTATACACGTTGTTACCAAAATTGTTCCTACCAACAAAATTCACATCCATAGATTCATTATTATTCTAAATCAAAGTAGACAAGGGCATATCATTAGGATCAGAAGAAACACTCTTATTAGAAAATAATTTCATAAGTTCATCCATCTTTCCACTCAAAACATTAATTTCTTATATCGCATGCACCTTTTTATTAGTAGATCTTTCAGTATGCCATTGAGAATAATTAACCATAATATTATCTAGGAGTTTAGTAGCTTCTCCTAAAGTGATTTCCATAAAAGTGCCTCCCGCGGCCGAATCTAAATGATTTCTAGAAGCAAAATTCAATCCGGCATAAATTTTTTGAACAATCATCCACAAATTTAAACCATGAGTAGGGCAATTACATATCATTAGTTTCATTCTCTCCCAAGCTTGTGCAACATGTTCATGATCCAGTTTCTTAAAATTCATAATGTCGTTTCTAAGAGAGATGATCTTAGCGGGAGGAAAATACTTAGAGATAAAAGCATCTTTGCACTTGTTCCAAGAATCAATACTATTTTTAGGCAAACACGAAAACCAAGCTTTAGCACGATCTCTAAGCAAAAAAGGGAATAGCTTCAGTTTAACAATATCATTATCCACATCTTTCTTCTTTTGCATGTCACACAAATAAATGAAGCTATTTAGATGGGTAGCGGCATCTTCACTAGGAAGACCGGAAAACGGATCTTTCATCACAAGATTAAGCAAAGCAGTATTAATTTCACAAGATTCAGCCTCGGTAAGAGGAGCAATCAGAGTGCTAATAAAATCATTATTGTTGGTATTGGTGAAGTCACACAATTTAGTATTATCTTGAGCCATCGTGACAAGCAAGCAAACTAACACACAAGCAAACAAAAAACAAGTGGGCAAAAAGAGGCAAATAGAGAAAGAGAGGGAGGACAGAGAGAGAGAGGGCGAATAAAACGGCAAGGGTGAACTGGGGGGAGAGGAAAATGAGAGGCAAATTGCAAATAATGTAATGCGGGAGATAAGGGTATGTGATGGGTACTTGGTATGTTGACTTTTGCGTAGACCTCCCCGGCAACGGCGCCATAAATCCTTCTTGCTACCCCTTGAGCATTGCGTTGGTTTTTCCCGAAGAGGAAGGGATGATGCAGCAAAGTAGCATAAGTATTTCCCTCAGTTTTTGAGAACCAAGGTATCAATCCAGTAGGAGGCTACGCACGAGTCCCTCGTACCTGCACAAAACAAATAAATCCTCGCAACCAACGCAAATAGGGATTGTCAATCCCTATAAGGCCACTTACGAGAGTGAGATCTGATAGATATGATAAGATATTTTTTTGGTATTTTCATGATAAAGATGCAAATTAAAATAAAGGAAAAGTAAATAGCAAAGGAAATAACTAAGTAGTAGGAGATTAATATGATGAAGATAGACCCGGGGGCCATAGGTTTCACTAGTGGCTTCTCTCGAGAGCATAAGTATTCTACGGTGGGTAAACAAATTACTGTTGAGCAATTGACAGAATTGAGCATAGTTATGAGAATATCTTGGTATGATCATGTATATAGGCATCACGTCCGAGACAAGTAGACCGACTCCTGCCTGCATCTACTACTATTACTCCACTCATCGACCGCTATCCAGCATTCATCTAGAGTATTAAGTTAAAAACAGAGTAACACCTTAAGCAAGATGACATGATGTAGAGGGATAGACTCATGCAATATGAAGAAAACCCCATCTTGTTATCCTCGATGGCAACAATAAAATATGTGTCTTGCTGCCCCTACTGTCATTGGGAAAGGACACCGCAAGATTGAACCCAAAGCTAAGCACTTCTCCCATTGCAAGAAAGATTAATCTAGTAGGCCAAACCAAACTGATAATTCGAAGAGACTTGCAAAGATAACCAATCATACATAAAAGAATTCAGATAAGATTCAAATATTATTCATAGATAGACTTGATCATAAACCCACAATTCATTGGTCTCAACAAACACACTACAAAAAGAAGATTACATCGAATAGTTCTCCACAAGAGAGGGGGAGAACATTGTATTGAGATCCAAAAAGAGAGAAGAAGCCATCTAGCTACTAACTATGGACCCGTAGGTCTGAAGTAAACTACTCACACTTCATCGGAGGGGCTATGGTGTTGATCTAGAAGCCCTCCGTGATCGATGCCCCCTCCGGTGGAGCTCCGGAACAGGCCCCAAGATGGGATCTCGTGGATACAGAAAGTTTCGGCGGTGGAATTAGGTTTTTGGCTCCGTATATGATCGTTTGGGGGTACGTAGGTATATATAGGAGGAATTAGTACGTCGGTGGAGCAACAGGGGGCCCACGAGGGTGGAGGGAGCGCCTGGGGTAGGCAGGCGCGCCCCCCTACCTCGTGGCCTCCTCTTTTCTTTCTTGACGTAGGGTCCAAGTCTCCCGGATCATAATCTTCCTAAAAATCATGTTCCCAAAGGTTTCATTCCGTTTGGACTCCGTTTGATACTCCTTTTCTTCGAAACCCTAAAACAGGTAAAAAAACAGCAATTCTGGGCTGGGCCTCCAGTTAATAGGTTAGTCCCAAAAATAATATAAAAGTAGATAATAAAGCCCAATAATGTCCAAAACAGTAGATAATATAGCATGGAGCAATAAAAAATTATAGATACATTGGAGACGTATCACTGGCATGGCTTTTTCTTCGGGCACAACACTAGTGGTTGCCCTGGCAATCTCATCAGCGGCTGGAATATCTTCATCAGACCTGGTACTTGCAGTTTCATCAGCAGCCTGATTTTCATCAGCGGTGCTGGCAAGTTCTTCAGTGGGCTGAGCAGATGCTTCAGCCTGAGGAGATTCATGTTGCGTTGGGGCTGCGACATTGGAGGTGAATCCCTTCACCATGTTGACAAATCTGACCTTGGCTCCAAGCCAATCTGCACGGTAGACGTCAAATTCATCACTGAGTGCGTTGATCTCAGCTTGCATAGTCACAAGTTCATCAGTTGTCATCTTGACAATGTTTTTTGTTCAGAAAATGCTCTTTCTTGTACTGAGCCTTCTTGAGCTTCCTGGCCTTCTCAAATTTCCATTTTTCTTCGCCTATGAAGGCAGTCAATATGTGACTTTGGCCAGGAGTGAGCTTGAAGTCAGGCATAGGAGTGTTGGGGTCCTTGTGCCAAATATCAATGTACTCAGGGATCAGCTTGGGATCCAACAGAAGAGGCACTTCACTTCCTTTGGCTCTAGTGGCCCTTTGTTGTCTATCTCTGATGATTTCAGTGAGTTCTTCATCATCAGCTTCATCATCACTAGACGGTACATGATAGGCAACCTGCTTCTTGTGAGGACTTGGTCTTGAGCCTCATCCAGCAGTAGCCTTAGTCTTCAGCAAGGTGGGGCCTGTTGAGGATTGCGGAGGAGCGGAAGAACTTGCAGAGGCTCCTGAGGCAATTGAGATGCCTTTGGTCCTTTGACACGAGGCGAGATGCATAGGTGCTAAAGACTTTGCCAAAGGAGCAGAGGGCTTTGCAACTTGAGGAACTGGAGCAGTGTGAGGAATTTGCCGTGAGGGTATGGATGAGCTGGGCCGTGAGGGCATTGCCGAAGAACTGGGCTTGTGAGCTGGTTTCTTGGCCATGGCCTTCCTAGGCTTGCTAGCAGAGGCCTCAGCAGCGGTAGCAGAAGAGTCTTTATTAAATTTCCTCACCGCTTCCTTTTCCATTCTGGCTAGCTTGGCTTGCCGTTTTGCCCATTCATCAAGATAGTCCTCACCGCGCTTGAGGCTGGTGGGATCAGCTATTTGGCCAGGTGCCAGTGGAGGTCTTGGCCAAGGAGGGTGAAGAGCGAATTTCTTCATGTACTTTGGTGTGACATATTTGTACTCCCTCCATTCCCATGCCCATCTTCGTTCAATCCTCTGTATGTGCACCTTGTGCTGATTCTTGTTCTCCTTGCCATGTTGGCTTAAACAGGAGTACAATATTCTTCATAAATGTCATCAGGGATCTCAAACGATGTGTTGACTTCCAGTTTCTTGCCTCCCTTCTGAGGTTTCTTGCCATCTGCCATATTCTTTAGCTGAGGATTTTGACAATTGAGTTCTCTGAAGAAGTATGCAATTTTTTTTGAGGAACGCTGCAAAGGAGTTAAGCTGAGGATTTTGAACAATTGAGTTCTCTGAAGAAGTATGCAATTTTTTTAGGAACGCTGCAAAGGAGTTAAGTTAATGAGAACCTAGAGATTCAGCAGTGGGCATGAGTACCTGTGAACAGAGTATAGGTGCGAAGAATTTGGAGAGGTCATATGCGTTCTCAGAAGTTTTTGCAAAAAGAACAAGTTTGAGGAATTTGACCAGTGGCGTCTTGGGGAATTTCACTAGGCGCTTTTTGACTTAGGTTCCAGAGTTGTATAGATTGAAAATCCACACAATTGAGGAATCTTGAAGAAAAATGATGCTTAAGAGAAATAGATCAAGAACAGGTGCTTATGTGAGGTGTTTAAAGTGTGGAAGTTGAAGAATAAACTCCTTTTGAAGATTTTGTAGAAATCATCAGAATCAACAACGGCAGTAAAAGTAACTTTTAATTACCCTTGACGAAGAACATGACGAACTGTGAGTAGTTGATTGGAAGTTCATCAGTACAGATCTTCCACGCCCTATAACTTGGCAGAGGAAGACAGCTGTGGTGGCGGCAGAGTGAAGAAATCCGCGGCCGGCGCGAGTACGACGGCGATGAGGTCGAGGCAGTGAAGCTCTTCCTCACTGACGATAATGGAAGTAGCGGCGGCTCTAGGTCAGGAAGCTCGAGCAAGGGGAAGTGAGGTCGAGCAGGGTAAATGCAGTCTCAAGAGGTGAGGGGTATACATAGTCGAGGTGAAAAACCGCTCATCTGAGGAAAATGGGCAAACATGCCACTGACTCTTCTCATCCTAGCAACATGTATCACCCACATACAGAGCGGTGACGATTGTGGGAGATCATGGGTGAACAAATAATTCCTATCGTGGAATGTGGAACGGTTTAGGCAGCAAAAGCCGAAAATTTAGATAAGAAAATTTTAATGTTTTGTTCGCAAATTCTTCAGCTGACAAGGACACAGTGAAGACTTTGAACGGGTAACTCATATATAGGACAGAGCTATTCTGTTACTAGTAACAAAATATTATTCTGTTACTCCTCGGCCCTATATAGAGACGCGATCCTGCGAAGCCAACCCCGGCCCAGAAAAAATCCAACCGCACCCGGTCGTCCCCAACTTCCCCATCCTCCCCCTCGACCCTAGTTTCTTCCAGCCGCTGCCCCGCGGCCGGCCACCTCCCGGCGCCCCGGCTTCTTCCCTCGCCGCCGGCCACCTTCCCGTGCCCCGGCTTCTTGCCCTGCCCGCCGGCTGCCTCCCCGTGCCCCGGCTTCTTGCCCCGCCGCTGGCCGCCTCCCCACAAAATATAGTCAGTGAAAACACACTCAGTACAAACCCATGCGGACATAAGTTCAAGTACTCTTTTTTCAGAACCATTCAAAATTACTCCACAAAAAAATAGCTCAGTACAAAAACACACATACATCAGTACGAATATTCTGTTTTTCAGACAGGGAAACACGCTCAGTACAAAATCATATGGACATCAGTTCAAGTACTCTTTTTTTAGAACCTTTCAAAATTACTCTCCGAAGAATAGATCAGTACAAACGCACACATAGATCAGTACAAGTACTCTGTTTTTTCTGACGGAAAAACAACACGGTGGGTCTCACCGTAATCCAAATTACTCTTCAACGGTTGCGAATTTGAGAAAACGTTCAACATGACTAAGTTTCGTATTTTTTATATCTTTCTAACAGTATATTATTTGCCTCATTTTGATAAACTTTAAAAAAAATCGCATTTGAAATCAAATTTGACCGTATTCGAATTCATTTTTAAACCGTAAGGAATTAGAAAAATATTTCAATACGAAAAAGTTGTGCATTTTCAGTAGCTTTCCAACGATGTATCATTTGCGCCAATCCGACAAACCGTTTGTAAAAAAACGCAAAAATACGTTTCGCCCAGAATTCCACCGTTTTTCCAATTACTTTTAAATCGTATAGAATTAGAAAAAACAATACATATATGGAAGATGCCGATTTTCACCAGCTTTCCAACGCCATGTTATTTGCTCAATTCCAACAAACTGTTTCAAAATTGAGTCCAAAATACGATACGCATTTTCAGTTTTGAAAAAAACGTTTTTTTTTCAAAACTGCTCTTAAACTATGGTGATTTTGCAAAAAATCATACATATTTGTAATGTAGATGTCAAGAGATTTCCAACGATATATTACACGCCCCATTCCGACGAAAACACGATCAGTTCGACAAGATGAAAATCATCAGTACAACCACCTGAAACCATCAGTTCAAGTAGAGTAATAGAATAATATTCTGTTACGCGAAACAGAATAGCCCAAATGTGTGTGTGTGTATATATATATATATAGTCAATGAAGAACAACGATGGAAAGAGTGAAGACAATGCAAAGTTGAAGTATTTAAACAACCGAGGAATTTCAAAACTGGGGAAATACTCAAATTGAAGATTTTCAACTTTTGTTGGTGGCCTGACCCACCGTATAAGAATGATGATTTCAGACGCCGTGTACAATTGTTGTAGGGCTCTGAGAATCAAATTCTTCGTTAATTTCTTCACACTTCATTGATTGAAGAAAAACGTTACTTCGTGTGTTGCACATCTAAATCATCAATTTTGCATAAGTGTTCGGATGTGTGTCCTTTTCAAAGGACATTCGAAGATTCTAAGATATTTATCTCACACCGCAACTTGCTAAATCTCTTCTCGTCCAAGGGCTTTGTGAAGATATCGGCTAGTTGTTCTTCAGTCTTCACGTGCTCGATAGAGATGTCGCCCTTCAACACATGATCACGAAGAAAATGATGACGAATTTGAATGTGCTTTGTCTTCCAATGTTGAACTAGGTTATGAGCAATCTTGATGGCACTCTGATTGTCACAGTAGAGAGGCACATTCTTCACATTGATGCCATGGTCCTTGAGGGTTTGCTTCATCCATAGCAATTGAGCACAACATGAACCAGCAGCAATGTACTCAGCTTCAACAGTAGAGACTGATACACGGTTCTGTTTCTTCGAGGACCAACATACCAAAGATCGTCCGAGGAAATGACATGTGCCTGATGTTGACTTGCGGTCCACACGATCACCAGCATAGTCAGAGTCTGAATATCCAATGAGATCAAAAGCCAAGCCCTTGAGATACCATAATCCAAGTGTTGGAGGGTGAGCTAGATATCAAAGAATATGCTTCACAACCTTATACTGCGATTCCTTCGGTGTAGCTTGAAAACGGGCACCACTACAAAAAAGACACATCCATGACATTTTGGGCCGAACGAAAAAAATTTGTCATACTTATGACACTTCTATGATGATAATTGTGCCAAAACCCGGTATCATCATAGATGTGGTGGGCTCCTACTTCTATGACAAAAAATCATGACAGAAAATGGGCTTTCTGTCCTAGGCGGGCCGGATATGCAGCTGCTTGACATTCTTTGGGCCGTCCATGACGGAAAAAACCATGGTAGAAGCGAGGGCGAGGAAAATATCGGGGTGTTCCCGGGTACGGTGGCTGGTCGGGGCCGAGCGATGCACGGAGGTTTGCGCGTTTCTCTCGTACACGCACGCGCGTGAGTGCGAGGCATTGGGCTCTAACTGAACCCAAGCGAGGCGTTCGCCTACTGAACCTGAGCGATTGCACTGCAGGCTACGTGTTACTGAAACTGAGCGATCGATCGATGGCTGTTAACTGAACCCGATCAAGCAATTCCTTCGCTACTGCTGCTAACTGAAGCCGATTGATGCTGCCTCTGGATGAACAGTGAGCGTTGCTTGGGGGGTTTGGATGAACAGTTCCTGGTGGGGGTGGATGAACAGGACCCCGTGGTGTTGCCTCTGGATGAACAGGACCCCGATCGATCGAGCCGGTTGGGGCTGGATGAACAGGACCCCGTGGAGGGCTGGATGAATGGGATGACCCCGTGGAGGGCTGGATGAATAGGATGACCCCATGGAGGGCTGTATGAACAGTAGACGATGGAGGGCTGGATGAACAGTAGACCGTGGAGGTGTGGTTGAACAGGAGCCCGTGGAGAGGGTTGGTTGAACAGTAGCTGGTGGAGTAGCGCGCGATGGAGGCTGGATGAACAGGAGCCTGTGGATGAACAGTCGCAGGTGGAGGCTGGAGGAGGTCGACGGTGGATGAACAGTAGCCCGTGGAGGCTGGAGGGGGTTGACGGTGGAGATGAACAGTATCCCGTGGAATCCCGTTTTGCGGTACGCCACACCCTCCCGATGAACAGGACCCCCGTTTCGACCATAGCGCTCCAACACAAGTCTGTTTCCTCCGTTTTGCGGTATGCCACACCCCTCCCGATCAACAGGACCCCGTTTCGACCGTAGGAGGTCCAACACAAGTCCGTTTCCTCCGTTTTGCGGTACGCCAGACCCCTCCTGATGAACAGGATCCCGTTTCAAACGTGGCCGGTCGAACACAAGGCTGTTTCCTCTGTTCTACGGTACGCAAGGCCTTGTTTCCATCGGCTGTTCCGTCCAAGCCGGTTGGCTCCCACACGTTCCGTTTCCTCCCGATGAACACGACGCATTCCGTTGCCTCCCCATGAAAACGACGACGACGCTGTTGTTTTTTTGCCGGCGACGACAATGTTGTTTCTTTGTTCCGACCCAGCCATGTACACAAGCCCTGACCGTACGTATGTGCGAGTAGGCGTTCAAGACCCTGCCCGTATGTACGTACGTGGTCGTATTTTCTTTCTTGCACACTGGCCGATGTACGTATGTGTACATGCTACGTGCGAGCCTCTACATCGACCAGTATGTACATACACGTTCGTGAGCAAAATGACAATGCTAGTATGCTTCGACCAGGTGGGTCCCGACTAACAGGCACTTCCTTGCATGCGAAGATGTAGCTGGTGGGTCCCAGCAGTCAGGGGGCGAATCATTTTTTTTGCCTGGACGCACTTCCTTGCGTGCGAAGATGCAGCTGGTAGGTCCCAGCAGTTAGGGGGGAAACGCTTTTTTTCACGAAATACGGTTGCCCGTTCGGTGGGTCCCTGCAGTCAGGTGGAGGAATCATTATTTTCCGCGTAATAAGGAGGCACTTCCTTGCTGCAGCCGTGGACCCAGCTGTCAGCCTCTCCACGTACAGTCCACGTCCGATGGAAGCCGTTCCTTGACCACGTTGACCACGCCGCGCCGAGAGCACCAGGGCGGTGGACGACGGCGAGGCCTTGGAAGGGGACGATGCGGAGCCGGGGAAGACTTGGCAGTGGAAGCCCACGCATAGAGGAGTATGAGGGTTCACTGGTTCGCTGCGATGTGAGGCTGTCGTCACCGCAGAATAACATGGGGTGTGGGTGACTAGAGGGATGGCCTGGCCAGCGGTGGGAGTAGTAGGGGCGGTGAGGCCTCGGCGGCATCATAGCCAGCCACGGGAGGCAGGAGCACGCGGCACAACCGGCGCTGCTTTGGGCGACTTGAGCAAGAAGACCAGAGGTTGAAGAAGCACTACGGCCGTTGGATGGACATCATACGGCCACTGCAACTAGAATCGTTTATATTGACTAAGTTGACAAAGCCCTTGGTACGCGTCAACTTAGTAGGCCCACAGGTCAGCCTCCGAAACGGTGCGCCCCAGATGTCAAGGGGAGGAATCATTTTTTGGGCGGCTGAAGCAAGAATATCCGAGATTGAAGAAGAAGCACGAGATCCATTGGATGGGCATCCAACGGCCACAGCTGCCAGAACCATGTGTTGTTGACAAAGCCTTGCATACGCGTCAACTTAGTTTTTTTAGGGGACGCGTCATCTTAGAAGGCCCACAAGTGTGTGGCAGAGAACATATAGCCCATTTGCGATTTGTAAGAATGTAAAGCCCATTTTTTAAATTATAATGGAATTTACTACAACGCATTTATAGTTTGTTAAAAGTACAACCCATTTTCTAGCTAGGACAACGATTAATAATTTCAACCATTCCTCAAAAAAAGATTAATAATTTGAACCAATCGCTCAAAACAGAATTCAAAAAAATTCCCATGTTTTTATCGGATCCGAAATATTTTCATCCGAAATTTCTAGTCAGATTAAATATAATTTCAAAATGAAGTTGTATTACATTAAAATCCAACGAAATATTGCACGCGCAACAAGTAATGAAATTAAAATTTTCAAATTCCAAAAATAATATATTTTTTAAAGTAATTACGTGTTTGGTGCATTTTTTTATAGTTACTGCCCAGTTATTATAATCACATCCCATTTATTTTATTTCTTAAAGTCCATTTTGTTGTTAAGCCTAATGCATACCTCCTAGGAAAGTTTGCAGCCCAGCGGGGCGGAGAAGTTGACCCGGATATTGTGTACAACTGTCAGCCCAGTTTCATTGCTTATGTTGAAAAAAAGGCTTGTGTAGTACAGTACAACCTAACATGGCTACTCAGCCCACATTCAATGACGCCGGAAAGGCCCAAACAAGGCTTCTGTACAACTTTTTGAAGTCATTGAGCTCAATTAATAACTTAAGAAAAAAGTTAGATTACAGTGGAACCTAATTAAAAGTTGTCACGAGCAAAGAAATAATTCAACGGGTCCCACTTGTGTGTGTGTGTGAGAGAGAGAGAGAGAGAGAGAGAGAGAGACCCATCGGTCGATGCTCGTAAATACATCTTTCAGCCATATGCATTGCTGATGCTCAGTAAAAACTTATATAGTTGACACAATCATATAGAACATGATAGCACACTGAACTTGCATACAAAAATTTCACGTAGGCGGCACAATCAGGATGGAAGCAGTGGGTCGCTATGGGTAGGGCTATGTTGAAACCAATGAACTCGTACATAACGGTTCATCGTCTTTATCAATGACGGGGAAATATCTTGAATGTTGTGCAAAGAAAACAGACAGACAACACAATAAGTTCTGCTAGCACATTAAGTTGACGTACAACCCTTTCTAAAAAAAGTTCAGGTACAAAATTAGAACATGTCACAATCAAATATACTGGCACATCAGTGCTTCACACCCATAGCTCGAATTTAACTAGTATTTGACAATATTCAGTTGTTACCTCAAATTAGAGCACATCCAGGCAGCCAGCCCTGCCTCTTCTCCCAAAGAAGCAGTGGCCTCCACCACGCGATGGAGTAGGCCATGTGCCATCCATCGTTTCGAGCAACATGGGGAAAGTCTGACATTGACTCCTGTAATGGATGTCGTCAATGGACCCTGGCACCAGCGGCGGCGGAAGGACTTCGATTGATGGATTGACCACTTCTTCGACATGCACGAACACTCGATACAGGTACATCCCTAACGTGGTCCGCGGCGGCCTTGGTGGCGACGAATAGTACAACCCTGGTTCCTACACCGGTATCTCAACACCAATCACCTTCGGTATGGTGGATGGCTTCTTCATCCATGCCATAACCGTCAGAGCCCAGCTGTCTGGAGGAACAAACATACTTACGAGCTCACCTCCAAGGTCGTTCATAAGCTCATTCATGGACTCCCTATTCCAAGCACGTCGAGGCATGCCGTGGAAGGTAAGCTTTGTTAAAAACTCAAGCTCAGAGGGCACTGAGCCCCATCCCGGGTGCCACCGATCAAAGCTCACCAGCGCAGAATAAACGCCGAGAAGATTCGAACACATGACTGCAGTCGAAAGTTGTCCGGAACCTGATGAATAAATCAGCCGGTGGTGAGCAGACTTCGACGAGCAAGTCACTTATTTGGATGCCGTGCACAATGCCAAGAGCTTTGACAAGGTCGTCCGGCGAGACGGGAGGCCGGTCGCCGTTCATGGTTACCAACAGCACTTTGCTGGCAAACTGGTCGTCAAGCGCCACCATGCCACTATTGAGCAACATCACGCAGCGACCGAAGGCAGGACGGACCTCAGGATCTCCGGCTCGGAGATTCGCGTTGACCGGCGACATGATAGTGTGCTTGAGTACAGGGAGTACAGGAGTGGGATTTGGGGGAAAATGGAGTAGGAATTGAGATTCCAGAGGTGGGGGAGGGGCGGGAGATTGGGGATGAAAAGGTAGCATGAATTTCGAACACGCGCCAATATGCTCTCGGCGCACAAGCGCACGAAAACACCCGTGGCACCCACATGTCGGCCTAAGAGTCTTTATTCTTTCTTTTTTGGAGAGCCCAGCCTGAGAGTCATAATTGACCTATTTGGCATTTCGTTACTACTCGGCCCATATTCAACGACACCTCACTGGCCCAAACAAGTGTACATCATCGAAAAGACACTGAGCTCAAATTATATAACTTGAAAAAAGGAGATACACTCTGAACACTGGAGAATGGTGATGCCCTCATTTAGCCCACCAATAGTTCGAGACAATAAATAGTTCGAAACAACGATATATACAACATTCAAACACTGACTAGTGACTACTACTAACATAAACAGCAAGACATGATAGTTAATAAGAAGTCTTGCTACACCACCAAAACGCACCCATCTACAGCGCTCAGACTCTCGTGATCCAGACAAGAATGACATTCTAAACAGAGGCAACTATTACATAGTAAGAGTGACATAGACGAGGATGACTAAATGACAAGGAATATGCATAACAAAAGAAAGAACTACCCATCCAGAACAAGCAGCAAAGATAACAAAGTCATTCGAAGAGATGATCCAACACCATCATAATTTGCAGCCCCGCTTCAGCGACCAATGATCTAGAGACACCAGTACTCCACCCTTTCGACGCAACAGCCCAATTACCTATCAACCTGAAGGCTTGAACCACATCACTGCCTGTCGTAATTGAGACATCCAAGGATCAAAGTTAATCCGCATGCCTTTTCCATTCTCACCTTCTTTTGGCTGCAGGCTATATCATTGACAATCAGGGGAGTTTGCTCCCGAACTCCTAGGGCTCGCCGTGTAGACATAGTTTTCCATAGCAAACAGAGCCTCTCTACCATCAAGGTCCTTGCCAACGGTGATCTTCTGGTTAATCGGATAATTGAGTCCGAGAAACAGAGAGTGTGAACCAAGGCTATTTACCTGCCTCCAACTAAAAAATCCTGAAGGCCCCAACAAGCTGGTATCCTGCTCATAGACGTAACAACCATTTTCCGGATACTCACGTATTTCACAGTGCTTGTATACACTGGGGTTTTTGCAATATAACTTTTCCGGCTCATGTGTCCGAATGATCATCAGTCTTTTGTCGTCGTCTAATCGAGTGAGGAACCAGTTGTGCTTCCCTGTTTTCGGCAAAGGTGGTGTGATTACAAAGGGCAGTAACTATAGGGACGCTGCATCATATCAAAAAGGACAGGCATTGTTAATGTAAGATCAACATTGTTCAGAGTATGAGTAGGATAATGCAAGAAACAACATTGATATGTCCCTATTGGAACTGGGAGGAAAATACAGGGAAATGCATACTAGGTTTGAAAATATAGAAGTGCCATGCATGGTTATACTCATGTTATCTCGCAATCGATTCTTCACAGGAAACTACCATGTCATGCATGTTATGTAATCATGTTTTTTCCTCACAAACAAATTCTTCAAGGTAACTAACAGATCAAGCATTGTTATATACTCGTGTTCTGTGGGAAATTTTTTTGTGATGATATTATTCTAGCCATTGATTGCTGAAGGGCGAATTTAGGTATGTACACATGGTAAGCATTACAGGATTTCACTACTTCCAAATATAGAGTTCTCCATATGCACATTTACTTCCGTAATGTATGGTTAGATGAAACCAATAGTGTGGTGCATGTCGGATGTGGGGCTCCGGCTAACCCTTAAGGTTCGAACACTGGGGTGTGCGCAAAGTCTTTCCCTCCTACCGATCAACGCTCTATCTCGCTAAGATCTTGCGGACGAACTCGACGAACTCACAACACAAAAAGACACGAGGTTTATACTGGTTCGGGCCACCGTTGTGGTGTAATACCCTACTCTAGTGTTGTGGTGGTGGATTGCCTCTTGGGCTGATGATGAACAGTACAAGGGAAGAACAGCCTCCTGAGGTTGAGGTGTTCTTGTGCTTTCGGACTTGTGTGACTCTCAAGCTAAGGTGAGATCTTTCTGGATCTGATCCGATCCCCGCTACTATGGTGGTGGCTAGTCCTATTTATAGAGGCCCTGGTCCTCTTCCCAAATATCGAGCGGGAAGGGAGCCAACAATGGCGGGCTAATTTGAAGGGGGACAGCTAGTACAAGCTATCCTGACAAAAGTAGTCTTCGCCTGCACAAAGCTCTGGTGGTGACGCCGTCTTGGGCTCCACGATGACCTCCGTCTTGCACTCCATGGTCTTGGTCTTGTTGCACCAAAATGGCAACCTTTGCATGAGGCCTCGGTACTCCGCGGCTGCGCTTACCTCCTTTGCACCAAAGGGGAAACAAGGACGCTGCGCGCGGGCGCCCGCCTGGCGCTCTCCTGGTGTCGATCGTCATGGCTCACGTCACGAGAGCCTCGTGAAGTTCACCTCGCCTTGATACCTCTGCTCCTCATGAACCTGCCTAGCTAGGACACTCCAGAGGAGGTCTTGCATCATCCGCCTCGCGAGGCTTGGCCCCTGCGAGGGTCTTGGATGCTTTGTTGGTGAAGATGGGTTATACGGCCTGCTGGCTCTGCCACGCCGCGGGCCGCAGGCAGGCAAGTCTGGGGACCCCCGTTCCCAGAATGCCAACAGTAGCCCCCGGGCCCAAGGTGCGCGCGGGCTTGGCTTTGCAGCGAAGCCAAGGGTCAAGTTCGGAGCACCGCGGGCCCCAAAAGTCGGTGGCCTCGGTTGACACGTGATGGTTGATTGGACGTGGGCGTCTCCGCTTCCCGCCGTTGCCTCGGCAACTGCATGACTTGACAAGTCCCTGCGGCATCCAAGGGAAACCATCATTACCTGTGATCATGGGAGACGCCGGTTGGCCTTCTCTTGTTATAAATGGGGAGGGGGCGGAGCCCCCGTTGCCCATCTCTTCCTCGCTTGCTCGCTTCTTCCTCCTTGCTCTACTGCTTGCTCCAATGGCGCCCATCAGAAGGTTCTCCACCAGGAGAAGGGGAAAACTCCCCGTGACAATCCGGGGCCTCTTCCGCCGAAGAAGAGGCCGATCCACCGCCGCGACGAAGCGGCGATGCAAGTGGTGGCGAAGCCTTTGTGCGAGCCGCCTCCACCGGGGTACCCGCTACCCCTGTATGCCCAAGCCGTGGGCTCAGGAGGACGAAGTGACGAGCAGCGCCGCATCTGGGGTCGCCGTGCCATGGCGACGCGTGCCGTCCATGCCGCGGACTCCTCGCGCGAGTTGGTGCTGTGGGTGCCCATGCCTCCGAGCTCCTGGATCCGCTTCCCGCGGTTCTTCTCTGACGCGATGCCACCGAGGGGGGCTCTCGAGCTCTGGCTGCAGCATGCCGATTGCGGCGCTCCGGCGATCGGAGCAAAGATCGAAGCGGTCCCCACTGGCAAGATCTTCATGACTCGCGGCTGGGGCGAGGTCGCACGGGTCTGTCGTGCGAGGGGCGCCCTCGCGATCAACTTAGAGTACGACGGCGCCTCCACGCTCTCCTTCAAGGTCTTCGATGCCGAGGGCCACCGCCTGGAGTGCTGCTCCACAGAGGAGCGCGAGGCTGATGCGCGCTCCGCTCGCGACCACTCCGGCAGCAGCAGCCCTTGGGAATCCAGCAGCTCTCCTGAGCTCTACGAGACTCCGGAGACGAGCGACGACAGTTACGTGCCCCGAGTTCTCGCCGCGCTCGGAGCAGGGCTGCGGCGTCCGGCCGTTGCCGCCGCTGATCTGGATGGGGTTGGCGCCGGCCTCCCGTGGCCCACTGTTGATGATGGCGTCCGCCACGGGAGGGTGTAGATAGGATTCCCCTTAGCATCAGCTTTTGTTTCCTGCGGAGAATCACGAATCACCCCGTGGGGGAATGTAAGGATCTGCAATGTCTTTGTACTTATTTTCCTTGTTATGAAGATTTGATGAACGTGTGTCCCGTTAAGGCTCATTCTCCCCTTTCTTTCCTCGTGATAGCTTGTTGCTCTACGCTGACGGGTCCCGGTCCCAAGGTGGCTACAGCCGTCGCTGGTATGCCAGGTCGCGATGCCGTGGTCAAGGCGAGGAGGTGCGCGGCCTGAGGTCTAGTAAGAGCCCCTGAGGCGCGATGCTCAGGAGGTCCCCCTTAGCGCCCAAGCGGCCATGGTAAGGAAAGAAAGGAAGATGACTTGGCTGCAACGGGGTTGCGGCATGGTGTGAGCGACTATTAGGCCCAAATATTTAGCCGATCTGAGGGTGAGACTTATCTTGCTGACTTCATGGTGATTCCTGATGTTGCGCTAGGGCTACGCACCAACTTTTACGCGACGTAGCTAGGCCGGTCCGTACAAGTTTTCCTTCTCCCGAGCTCTTCTTAGTGCTCTATGTCCTCAGGTCCCGGCCCTCGAGCGAGCTCAGTCGCCACTGGTATGCCAGGTCGCGATGTCGTGGTCAAGGCCAGGGGGTGAGGGCTAGAGAGCTAGTAAGAGCTCCTGAGTCGCGATGCTCAGAGCCCCCCTTTTAACGTGCAAGTGAATCGCACGATAGAAAAGGAGACTCGTGGTGCCGCCTGCTATCCTTCCTGCAGGGTCCCTGTGGACAGGCACAAGAAGAAACAGGGTTCGCCGTTACTGCCGCCTGCCTGCCGCTGGTTGGTCCGGATGAAGTGAAGGCACTGAGGGCCTGGTGAGGTGACGTACACGGCGCGTGCCGCGAGCCAGAGCTCGACCACTCGGATTTGTCGGTCGTGGCAAGGACGGACCCATGCACCAGCGTCGTGCCCGTGTAGAGGCCCCAAGGGAGGCAATGATCGAGCAGGGGATAGTAGTTGGCAGGTTAAGCATGAAGAGCAGATCGACTGGGATAAATGCGGGAAGATACATGCCACTGGGTCTAGTCCGAGCAGCGCGGGGATGATGCAGCCCGAGGGGCGCCCCCAACAAGGTAAGCTAGAGACATAAGCAGAAGGGATACATGCCACAGGGACAGACCCACGCGGCCTGGGAATAATGCAGCCCGAGGGGCGCTCCCATCTTATGAACTTGGAGGATGTCACGTGGTTCTGTAGACGAAGTAGAGTTGGTGCAACTGAAGCCACGCGCTGAAGGAACGGCTCCACATGAGACACCGGGACCCTGAGCCTTGGGAGGCTCTAGGGGCTCAGGAGGTTCCCTGAAGACTGTCACCATCTTGTCCAGAACGGCGTGGAACCTGGCCTCCTGAGCCGCCAGGACTTGCCGCATGTTGCGCTGATAGGTCGACGCCACGCTCGGCAAGCCAAAGGGCATGTGAACGCAGCTGTGTGGTGGACCCTCATAGCGGCCCGCACGCGATGGCCAGAAGCATTCCTGAGATGCGGCCCTGTTGAGCCCTGGGATGTCGACGCAGGCGCGCAGTTCAGCACCCTCGCCTGGATGGTGAGCCACACTCCATGAGCGGCTGTCGCTGCGCTTGGCTCTCGCGTCTTGTAGCTCTTGGGTGGTCTTGGTGATGAACTCCTGGGTGGTGGGCACTCCTTGCCTTGTGCTCTCCTGAGGAGAGCATGCCGTGAAGCTCACTTCCAAGTGGTGCCCAAGCGCCTCCCTCGTGAGATTAGCAAGGTCTGAGGCTCTCCAGAAGAGAGCCCCCGAGCCCTGCCTGAGGAGGGCGCCGGGCGCGCTTTCCTATGCAGTGGAGGGAGGCGGCCCTGGAGCGGGCACTGATCCTGACGAGGCTCCTGACGCGACGCCATCTTCTTGGGGTCTTGCGAGGCACGACAGCTTCTTCTTGGGGATGGTCTCCGGAGGGTCTTCACTTCTGCTATCAGGGTTGTCGATCGCCGTGGCTTGGAAGGCGCGCTCAAGGGAGCACACCGCATCCCTTTCTTCACATGGGACCGTGATAATTCCCCCGCTTCCTGGCATCTTGAGGACATTGTAGCCATGGTGAGTGACTGGAATGAACTTGGCCAGGGCTGGATACCCGAGGATGGCATTGTACGGCAGACGGATGTGCGCGACGTCGAAGTCGATGAGCTCGGTGCGGTAGTTCTTGCGCTCCCAGAAGGTGACAGGCAGGCGGACTTTCCCTATCAGTGTGGTGGAACCGTTAGTCACTCCTGAGAAAGGCTTGGTTGGCTGGAGCTGCTCATAGGGCACTTGGAGGTTGTCGAACATGTCGACGGATAGGACGTTGAGCCCTGCGCCGCCGTCGATGAGAGTCTTGGTGACTTGCACATTGCTGATGACTGGGGAGCACAGCATAGGGAGCGTGCCAGAGGTGGCTGTGCACTTGAGCTGGTCGACCGAGTTGAAGGTGATGGCACATTGGGACCACCTAAGCGGTTACGTGGCCTAGAGCTTGGGGAGCGTCGTGTTCACCTCGCGAGCGAACTGTTTGAAGATGCGCTGAGAGGCTGGGGCCTGAGCACCGCCCAAGATGCAAGCGATCGCACGTGGCTCCAGGAAGCCCCCAGCCCCCTCGTCCTGGTGGTGGTCGTCGTTCCTTCTTGGCGGCGGCAATGGGGGAAGACCGGCGTTGACTTGGGGGCGATCCTCATGAGGCGGGTCCCTCCAGGCGCCCTCGCGAGGTTGGTCCTGCCAGCGGTCCTCACGAGGCCGGTCGCGCCACTCCTGGCGCGGGCCACGATCGTCCCAGTGTCCACCTCCGCGTCCTCCTCCACGGCCGTAGCCCCGGTCGTTGCGCTCGGGGCATCGACCGAAGCGTCCTTCCCATATTGCTCTGAGCTCTTGACAATCATTGTTGTTGTGGGTGTTCAGGTTGTGGAAGGCGCAGAATGGACGGCCGTTCTTGGATGACTCGGGCTGATCTCTGCCTCGCTTGGTGTCGGGGTCCGCTGCAAGCACCACTGCCTCTTTGCGCTTCACGTCCTTGGCCTAGGCCTTCTTTTCCTCCACTACTGCAGCCGGTAGCTCAAGGAGAGAGAGGCGCCCCTCCTCAGCTCTTGCGCACCTGTTCGCCAGGTTGAACAACTCCTGAGATGTACAAAGCTCCTCGTGGATAGCCAGCTCTTCCTTCATCTTGATGTCACGGACGCCGTCTGAGAACGCGGAGATGATGGCTTCGTCCGTGACCTTGGGGATCTTGAGGCGGGTGTTGTTGAAGCGCTGGATGTACTTCTGGAGGTCCTCTCCTGGCTGTTGCTTGACGCGGCATAGATCACCCGCAGCCGGTGGGCGGTCACGAGTGCCCTGGAAGTTGGCGACGAAGCGGTCGCACATCTCGTCCCAGGAGGAGATCGAGCCGTGCTGCAGGTTCAGGAGCCAGGAGCGGGCCCCATCCTTGAGAGCCATGGGAAACCAGTTCTCCTTGACTTTTTCGTCGCTGTTGGCCGCATCGATGCTTAGCTCATAGAGTTGTAGAAACTCCGCGGGGTCGGCGGTGCCGTCGTATCGAGGAGGTAGATCTGGCTTGAACTTGCCTGTCCAGGCGACGCTACGAAGTTCGGGGGTGAAGGCACAGCAGCCCGCCGTGGTCGCCGGGGCCCGCTTCTGAGCCGGAGCTTGGTCTTGGCGAGGTCCGCGCTGCGCCACTGCAAGCGTCACGCGGTCTTGATGAGGTGGCGCGGGGAGCGCCGGTGCGGCCTCTCGCGGCCGCGGGATTTCTTGGCAGCTTCTTTCTTCACACGCGGGCGCCAGGCACAGTGGATCATGTCGTGGAGGCGCGCGCCTTCATGCCAAGGCATCGTCTTGGGGTCGAGGCCGTGGAGGCATGCCATGAGCCCCATCGCCCACGGCTGGTTGAGGTGGAGGCAGAGAGCGGGACAGCGCCGAAGAGCCCCCTGCGGCACGGACGAGCTCGGCGACGCGGCCAAGCCACTCCTCATAGAGGTCGTTGACGGGGCGGTAACGCAGGAGCTCGTTCGCCGCGATGAGCGTGGTCCATGCCTCCATGGGAGCACGGTGCGTGTGAGACGAAGAACCAGCAGGGGTGAGTGATGGAGTAGCGGTGCGGCCGTCCTGCCGCACCGAAGGATGCTGCGAGGATGCTTGCTGCTTGTTCCCCACCGGGACGGTGGCAGCGTTGGCGTCGGGAGACGGAGAACGACGAGGCGGCCCGCCGACGGGAGCCGTCTGAGCGACGCGGGCGGCGAGGGCAGCCCGACGCTCAGCTCGAGCACGGCGAGCATCCGACATGGAGACGACGGAGAGATGGAGCGACGGAAAGGAAACTACGACGCACACCTACCTGGCGCGCCAAATGTCGGATGTGGGGCTCCGGCTAACCCTTAAGGTTCGAACACTGGGGTGCGCGCGAAGTCTTTCCCTCCTAGCGATCAACGCTCTAGCTCGCTAAGATCTTGCGAACGAACTCGACGCACTCGCAACACAAAAGGACACGGGGTTTATACTGGTTCGGACCACCATTGTGGTGTAATACCCTACTCCAGTGTGGTGGTGGTGGATTGCCTCTTGGGCTGATGATGAACAGTACAAGGGAAGAACATCCTCCTGAAGTTGAGGTGTTGTTGTGCTTTCGGACTTGTGTGACTCTCAAGCTAAGGTGAGATCTTTCTGGATCTGATCCGATCCCCGCTACTATGGTGGTGGCTAGTCCTATTTATAGAGGCCCTGGTCCTCTTCCCAAATATCGAGCGGGAAGGGAGCCAACAATGGCAGGCTAATTTGAAGGGGGACAGCTAGTACAAGCTATCCTGACAAAAGTAGTCTTCGCCTGCACAAAGCTCTGGTGGTGACGCCATCTTGGGCTCCACAATGACCACCGTCTTGCAGTCCATGGTCTTGGTCTTGTTGCACCGAAATGGCAACCTTCGCCTGAGGCCTCGGTACTCCGCGGTTGCGCTTGCCTCCTTTGCACCAAAGGGGAAACAAGGATGCTGCCCGCGCTGGCGCCCGCCTGGTGTCGATCGTCATGGCTCATGTCACGAGAGCCTCGTGAGGTTCGCCTCGCCTTGATATCTCCGCTCCTCGTGAGACTGCCTAGCTAGGCCACTCCAGAGGAGGTCTTGCGTCGTCCGCCTCGCGAGGCTTGGCCCCTCACGAGGGTCTTGGATGCTTTGTTGGTGAAGATGGGCCGTACGACCTGCTGGCTCCGCAACGCCGCGGGCCCAGGCAGGCAAGTCTGGGGACCCCCGTTCCCAGAACACCGACAGTGCATGTTTCTACATCATGAAAATGAAGAAACTAACATGGCCATTGATACACACTCATATTTAGTAGTTGTATATAGATTACTGTAAAATAAGGAGAATATCCATATATTCCTAACCATTTGATTATTCGGGGGTACAAATTGGCTATAATGACATGGTCACAATCGCATGAATTGACTCATTCCAAATATAGCTGATTTACGGCGTCCCTAATACATTGCCATAGTTCTACTCAAATTCTGCTCAAACAGGGATATGCCAATCATCACAAAAAGTTCAAACAGTGTCATGGCATCATCATTAACATGAGACGGAAACAACTTACACTCGCCATCCCAGCAATACGTGGTGCCATCTGCTTTGTCGATCGCGTAGATGATGCCATTGTGTTCAATAGCATCACAGAAGTGTGTATCCGCTTTGATGATGATCCACTGCGAGCTGAGTTGTCTCCAGCTAAAGAAGGCACCAGCGTAAAGATAGGCGAGTCCGCGGTCGAACAAGGCAATTAGCTTGAAGTCTGCGTAAACTAATGGAGGAAGGATAATCTATATAATCTAATGGAGGAAGGATAATCTCATGGGAGGTCTAGAAGTTCACGAGCACCAACTTTTTACCGCCCCCCCTTCTCTGAAAGCAGCCATCCAGTGGGAGTTCATGCCAACCGAGTACATACCTGCCAAGAAGTTTCGGGCGATGGTGATTGGATCGAAGTCAAGGGAAATGATGTACAGCGACCCACTACATACCTGCAAAGAATTTTCGGCTAATGGAGATCAGATTGAAGTCGAGGGGCATCATGTACGCATCCGTATCATGGTGAGCCAATCTCGCAAGACCAGATAGCACCAAGCAGGGTGTCTTTAAAAGCTTAGGCCTCGCTTCGACGATGGTCGTGTGCATGTCCCTCGAGCATGCAGCCAGCCCCATGGCGCTCAAGATAAACATACACGAACAACAGAGGTCGAGGATGTCACTAGGGAGACTGCTCCAATCGCGGATCATATGGATGTTGCGCGGTTCACATTCGGCCATGGTGGAGTTTGGAACGTGGTGGTTTTGGGGGGCTTGATTTACGGGGGAGAAGGCTGTCGGTGCGAGCGAGGCGAAGGTACACGGGGGCACAGTGAGATGGAGACGGAGATGGAGATGGAGATGGAGTGGTGCTATGGGAGGGGAGAGGGAGACGAGGCGAGGCATGCTAATGTGTTGTACAGTGCCAGTGACAGACTGCACAGTGCACAGGGTGAGGCTGACTTTGGTAACCCGAACACGCCGCCTGGACTAGTGTCAGGCGCAGGGTGTTGTCACTTCACTGTGAGGACCGGATGAATAGTATTTTAACCATCAAGTGTACCATAGTTGTACTACTACTACTACTACTAGTAGTAGTAGTAGTAGTACTAGTAGTACTACTACTACTACTAGTAGTAGTAGTAGTAGTAGGAACATGAGTACTCCAGTACTGTATAGCGGAAATAGGTCTCCCGTGCTAGCATGCCTGTTCACTTCATCCTCCAAGTATCATCCATATTGCGAGCAGAACCAGATTCTCATGCATGCGGAAGCGCAAAGATGGGCCTTTTCAATTTTGATGAGGATAACCGTGTATTCCTTAACCAGAGAATGTTGTGTCTCCCACGCACGCGCCAATATCCATTTGAACCAGCTACGACACATTTTTTATCTGTTTGCATAGGTCCCACCTATCAGGAAGGATGGGCACGTACACGAATAGGTATGACTCCTCAGTTTACCCGCATAGCCTTTTCGTTTAGTCTACCTAGCCATCTAATCAACTGCCTGCACGCCACTTCTCCCATTTACTTCTCCATCAGGAACATATTTTCCTCGGCTTCTTCACCTCCCCTTCGTCTTCATTTGCATCCAAACCCCACCGCGTTCACATTGTTTTAACCTCTTTAAATAATCATCTACTACTTCGGTTAGACTAGCCATCTAATCCTAATTCTCCAAACCATAGCCCTCCATTCCAGCGGTTCCAAATGACGAAAGAGATCGAGATGCAGGTTTTTAGCGTCAAACATGTCCTCATCGAAGGCTCGTTGAGCATATGCCACCGTCACCGTCCACCCAAGGGTTGTTCGGAAGTGGATCAACAATGTATCCAACTCCCTCGAAAAGGTAGAGACAAGGGTCATCGGTCTCGACGTAGAGTACATGGAGCGTGCCACTGGGAAGATCCAACGCGCCTCCGTCCTTTAGCTGTGCCTCGAAGATGATGTTTTGGTGTACCACATCACACACGTGCCGTCCATACCAGGTGAGCTTCACGATTTCTTGTCTCAGGAGGACATATACTTCTGTTGTGCAGCCATCGAAGGGGACTAATAGAAGCTAGAGCCGTACAACCTTGATTTGAAAAAGCATCGTTGACCTACAAACCAGAATCAAAATTCATGTAGAAGATTGTGATAAACAGACACCATCCCTATTCGACGTAGCAAATTTTGTGCTCGGTACAAATCTTCAGAAGGGTGATGAGACGGTGGCATTAAGGTCGTCTGGATGGGAGAATTATCCCTTGACGTGCGAGCGGATAAAATACGCTGCCCTTAATGCCCGTGTGAGTTTCGAGATAGCTGCAAGGTCCAAAGAGCTTGTTGCGAAGCCGTCTCCCACAGAAAATGAGAAGAAGATGAAGAAGAAGAAGAAGAAGAAGAAGAAGAAGAAGAAGAAGAAGAAGAATAAGAAGAAGAAGAAGAAGAAGAAGAAGAAGAAGAAGAAGAAGAAGAAGATAAGGTTGCACCAGTAGCAGGGCATTATGGATGGATGAACTATTTCCTCTCTTGTACAAAAAAGTATTCCCTCTCGGTGTATACTGATATAGATGGACTATTTCGATGGTGTGCATGTCTTTGGAACAAGTAGTAGCGTGGGTCCGCTTGACTATAAGGAACTATTTATCCGCCTAGCTTTCTCTACTACTCCTTCCAGTGATCGGTATGCAATGCATGTGTCCGTAGACATGAGGGCTTGTCCATGGAAGTTCAACTACGGCGACCATCACGTTTCATCCACTGCCTCTCGCGATTCCCACGACACCGCTCCAACCCACGGCACCACGTCCCCCGACGTGCGCCTCACCCCTCTCGGCCGCACCGCCCCTCTGCCTTTGTGTGCTTGACATGTGGGCCACCTTAAATGCGGCGAGCATCAAGTTTCTTCCACAGACACACACGATTCCCACGACGCCGCACGAACCCATGACACCACACGTCCCCCGACCAGCGGCTCACCCCTCTCGGCCCCACGGCCTTTCGGGAGCATTACATGTGGACCAGCCACCTACCGGGTCCACATGTTATTGACTCAAAGGCAGGTGTAGTAAGGCGCTTAAGCTCAGTCCCGAGGGCCCTGAGAGGGAAATGTAACTCTTGCGCCAGGCTGGTGCTACCGCTGCACGAACTCGTGCCAAACTCGAGATTTGTTTCTTTACTATACATGCACGCAATGATTTAATGGACATTGTAATCTCAACATGTGATGGGGAGCTCTAAATTTGAATTTGAAACTTATAAAACGAAAAGATTCAAAACAAATAAACTGGGAGAGAGGGAGTATACCGTAGGATGTGTCCCATACGAAACAAGTCCCCTGGTTTGTCATCGTGAAGATGCGGTTAGAAAGGAGCACAACGTCTTCGTACTCGTACGGCAAAAAATCGGCCGCAGACAGCATGGTCCACCTTTGACCACCATGTGCAAGGTTCGTGCTATGTTATTCAATATCACCGTGGTTCCATCGTACCAATTCATGCGGTGGCCCATTGCATGGTTGATCCCAATGTTGGACAAAGGTTCTACGGGAACGGTGTCACCGCTGTAAATGTTGTGCAAATTGATGTTGGTACCCTCCTGTACATATGCAAGCCAATCTCCACTCGCACCGAGCCTAACCCGTGAAATAGTGGGCAGGGGGAGAATTAGGAAATGGACACGAAAGTAGTCTTTAGAATGCATTTACTACATGATCAAATTCATCTTACCTGCTCATTGGAGGAAATCTGAGTGCCCCTCAACGTCGTCATCTCAAGGGGCGTCAACTTGCAACTACGGCCACGCCGCACTGGAGAGACCCCCAAGGAAACATCCTCGTGTGTTCCATGGAACATCAAGATGCATTTGCATGAGTAGCTTATCTTGTGAGAGAAAAGGATGAACGAGGGGAGGCCTCTAGAGATAGAGATAGACACTACTACTACCAATGTGCTGGCCCGTGCGTTGCAATGGATCCAAAGTAGTAGAATAATACTTGTTCATGTGCTTGAAATATAAACACTCTAGTTTTGATATACATGTGTCAGCAGACATGACAGCTTGTCCATGGAAGTTGAACCACGGCGACCATCATGTTTCTTGTTTATACCATTGCCACACCCACACGCGATTCCCATGACGCCGCTCCAACCCTACCTATAAGCACGACGTCCCCTGACGTGGACATGGATCCTCTGATGTGGCTATCACTGCCTTACCCTGCCTTTCCTTCGCTGACAGGTGGGACCCACACTTGGGGGTCCCACATGTTAGTGAAAGAATGGTAGGATTGTTCACGTTAGGGGATCCTCATCCCCTCGACGTGGGCCTCATCCCTCTCATCCCCACCACTCCTCTGCCTTTGTGTGCATGACATGCGGGCCAGCTGAACTGCGGCGACCATCAACTTTCTACCACAGCCACACCCGATTGGACACGGTTTGCCTGCTCCACTGCTGTGCTACGATCCGTACTCCTGCACCATCGAATTTTCATCCAGCGGTTGTGACACATTTCGTCCCGGTCATCAATCCTCAGCTAGAGTACTTCTGTACTACAGGTAGTACCCACCGATGTGGCCATCTATGCCTCGTAACGCCCTGACGCCCAGTTGTGGCACCCTCGCCACGGCCACGCCACCATCGGCCGGTTCATCTCGAATGAGTGAGTCGCGAACCACACCACCACCATGAGAATGACATGTGGGCCAGCCGCATTTAAGGTCCGCATGCCATTGACTCATAGGCCGGGCACTAAGCCACTGAAGTTCGGCCCCGTGGGCCCCGAGAGGGAAATGTAACTCCTGCGGCAGGCCTTGTGGTGCTCCCGTAGTACGAGCTCATGCAAAACCCGGAATTTGTTTCTTACTACTACTCCCAACTACTAGTAAGGTACACATGCATTGCACACATGAGATTCTGGTGGTTTGTGCATTATGCTTCTACATGTGGAGTCTTCTAGATTCTACATGTGGCAAAATCTGGTGGAATGTAGATGATATCCAATGGCCAATAGTGCTCGGATTTGCCATCTTTGTACCGCCGGATTGGCTTCATCCAACGACCAACTTTCAAAGTTATTCACACACTATATAGGGGTATAGATGTTTGGTTTGCAGCCTAAGGTTGCCATGCCTAACCTTAGGCGTGCCACAAGTGTGTTTGGTTGCGTTCTCGTCTCAGCATAGTTGTTCCCTCTTCATGCATGCTCAACTCAACACCCCTCTTCATGTATGCTCTCTTCATGCATGCTTCTAGTGTATTTGTGCTAAGCTAGTGTGGACTCATGCACCCTCCATACTGTCGGCATTCTGGGAACAGGGGTCCCCAGACTTTCCTGCCTGCGGCCCACGGCGTGGCACTGCGAGTGGGCCCGTACGGCCCATATTCACCAACAAGCATCCAAGACCCTCGCGAGGGGCCAAGCCTCGCGAGGCGGATGACACAAGACCTCCTCAGGAGCGGCCTCACCAGGCTGGCTCATGAGGGGCGGAGAGTTCAAGGCAAGTCAAACCTCGCGAGGTTCCAGTGACGTGAGCCATGACGAACAAGGCCAGGCGGGTGCCAGGCGGGCACCAGTGCGCACAGTGTCCTTGTTTCCTCTTTGGTGCTAAGGAGGCAAGCGCTGGCGCGGAGTACCGAGGCGTTAAGCAAAGGTTTCCATATCAGTGCAATGAGACCAAGACCAGCAGGATGGCAGGACGGAGGTCACCATGGAGCCCAAGACGGCGTCACCACCAGAGCCTTTTGCAGGCGAAGACTGCTTTTGTCAGGATAAGCTGTACTAGCTGTCCCCTTTCAAATTGGTCGTTGTTAGCTCCCTTCCCGCTCAATATTTGGGGAGAGGACCAGGGCCTCTATAAATAGGACTAGCCACCACCGTAGCTAGGACGTCGAGAGAGAGAGGGGAGAGAGAGCCAAGAGGAAGAGACCAGAGCAACCTCAAGCTCACCAAGCACAAGAACACCTCTCCTCAGGAGGCTGTTCTTCCCCTTGTACTGTTCATCCCAAGCCCAAGAGGCAATCCACCACCACCACACTGGAGTAGGGTATTACACCACAATGGTGGCCCGAACCAGTATAAATCTTGTGTCTCTTGTGTTGCGAATTCGTTGAGTTAGTCCCTAAGATCTTAGTAAAGCTAGGATGTGGATCGGTAGGGGGAGATCTTCGCATGCATCCCAGTGTTCGAGCCTTGAGGGTTTTGCCGGAACCCGTGATTCGACATTTGGCGTGCCAGGTAGGGGTGCACCGAAGCTTCCCTTCAGTCGCTCCGCGTCCCGTTGCATCATCGTCTCCATGGCCGACGCTCGCCGCACTCGCGCTGAGCACCGGGCTGCCCTCGCTACCTGTGTTGCACAGATGGCTCCCGTCGGCTGGCCACCTCGTCATTCTTCGTCGCCTGCCGCCAACACCGTCACCGGCCCGGCGGGGAACGAGCAACAAGCATCCTCACCGCACCCCTCGGTGCGGCGGGATGACCACACCGCCACTCCATCGCTGACCCCAACCAGTTCGTCATCCCACACTCGCCGCACTCCCGTGGATGCGCAGGCCGCTCTGTGCATGGGGCGTGAGCTCCTGTTCTACCGCCCCATCGACGACCTCTACGAGGACTGGCTCGACTGCATCACCGAGCTTGTCAGCTCCGCAGGGGGCTCCCCTGCGCCGTCCCTCTCACCACCTCACCCTCCGCCCGCCGCGGGTGGTGTGGCCCATGAAGCGCCTCCGCCACCTCTGCCCCCAGACGGAGTCTTTGTGCCCAGGCGCGCGGCCCCACGGCACGACCTCTCGCATTCGGCGCCCGCGCAAGAAAGAAGCTGCCAAGAAGTCCCTCAGCCGCGAGGAAATTCCCCCGCGCTCCCTGTGCCACCACGGCAAGACCGCATGAAGCCTGCGGCGGTGGCACGCGGACCCCATCAAGGACAAGTTCTCCACTAGTGCAGAGTCCCGGTGGCCACGGCAGGCTGCCGCGCCTTCACCCCTGAGCTGCGTAGCGTCGCCTGGCCGGGCAAGTTCAAGTCGGACCTGCCTCCTTGCTACGACGGCACCCCCGACCCCGGGGAGTTCCTACAGCTCTACAAACTGAGCATCGAGGCGGCCAACGGCGATGAGAAAGTCATGGCGAACTGGTTCCCCATGGCTCTCAAAGATGGTGCCCGCTCCTGGCTCCTGAACCTACCTCCAGGCTCGATCTCCTCCTGGGACGAGATGCGCGACTGTTTCGTCGCCAACTTCCAGGGCACTCCTAACTGCCCACCGGTTATGGGTGACCTACGTCGCGTCAAGCAACAACCAGGAGAGACCCTCCCGAAGTACATCCAGCGCTTCAGCAGCTTTTGCCTCAAGATCCCCAAGGTGACGGACGAGGCCATCATCTCCGCATTCTCTGATGGCGTCCATGACGTCAAGATGAAGGAGGGGCTCGCCATCCACGAGGAGCTGAGCACGTCTCAAGAGTTGTTCAACCTGGCGACCAAGTGCACAAGAGCTGAGGAGGGGCGCCTTTCCCTCCTCGAGCTCCCGGCTACGGACCTGGAAGAGAAGAAAGCCAAGGCCAAGGACGTGAAGCGCAAGGGAGCGGCCGTCTCGCGGTGGTGACGGACACGAAGCGTGGCAGGGACCAGCCCGAGTCATCCAAGAGCAGCCGACCGTTCTGCGCCTTCCATAACCTGTACAGCCACAACACCAGCGATTGTCAAGAGCTCAGAGCCATTCGAGAAGGACGCTTCGGTCGACGCTCCGAATGCAATGACCGGGGCTACGGCCAAGGAGGAGGAGGCGGTGGCGGTGGCGGACACTGGGATGACCATGGCCCGCACCAGGAATAGCGCGACCGGCCTCACGAGGATCATTGGCAGGATCAGCCTCGCGAGGGCGCCTGGAGGGATTAGCCTCGTGAGGATCGCCCTCAGGGCAACGCCGGTCTCCCTCCACTACCGCCGCCACCAAGAAGGAACGACGATCATCATCAGGACAAGGGGGCTGGGGGCCTCCAAGAGCCGCGTGCCATCGCCTGCATCTTGGGCGGAGCTCAAGCCCCAGCCTCGCAGCGCATCTTCAAACAGTTCGCTCGTGAAGTGAATGCATCCCTCCCCAAGCTCGAGGGCACGCGCCCGCTCGGATGGTCCAAGTGCGCCATCACATTCAGCTCAACAGACCAGCTCAAGTGCGCGGCCACCGCTGGCGTCCTCCCGATGCTCTGTTCACCAGTCATTAGCAACATGCAAGTCACGAAGACCCTCATCGATGGCGGCGCAGGGCTCAACGTCCTGTCCGTCGACATGTTTGATAACCTCCAAGTACCGTACGATCAGCTTCAGCCCACCAAGCCTTTCTCAGGAGTGACCGACGGCTCCACCACCCCGATCGGGCAGGTCCACCTCCCCGTCACCTTCGAACAACACGACAACTACCGCACCGACCTCATTGACTTCGACATCGCTCACATCCGTCTGCCATACAATGTCATCCTCGGGTACCCGACCCTGGCCAATTTCATGGTCGTGACGCACCATAGCTACAACGTCCTCAAGATGCCAGGAAGCGGGATCATCACGCTCCCCTACAAAGAAACAGATGCAGTGTGCTCCCTCGAGCGCGCCTTCCAAGCAGCGTCAGTCAAAGACCCCGGCAACAATGCAGCTCGGTACCCTCCTGAGGTCGTCCCCAAGAAGAAGAAGCAGCTACTCCGTGCCGGACCTCAGGAAGGCATCACCACAAGCGGCACCTCGTCAGGATCAGCGTCCGCGCCTGGGGCGCCTTCCTCCATCGCATAGGAAGGCGCGCCCAACACCCTCCCCGGACAGGGCTCGGGGGCTCTCTTCTGGAGGGCCTTAGACCTTGCCAACATCACGAGGGAGGCGCTTGGGCACCACTTGGAGGAGTGCTTCGCGGTATGTCTCCCTCAGGAGGACACTCGGCAAGGAGCGCCCAGCGCTTAGGAGTTCATCACCAAGGTATCTCAGGAGCTTCAGGAAGCAAGGGAAATACGCAGCGACCGCCGCCCATCTGGTGTTGCTCCCCACCCAGGCGAGGGTAGAGAGCTGCGCGTCTGCGTCGACATACCAGGGCTCAACCGAGCCGCATCTCAGGAGCGCTTCTGGCCTTCGCGTGTTGGGCGCTGCGAGGGTCCACCCCCACATCTACGTTCACATGTCGTTCGGCCTGCCGAGCATGGCTGCTACCTTCCAGCACAACCTGTGGAGCATCATGGCGGGTCAGGAGGCCAGGCACCATGCAGCCCTGGTGGAGATGGCGATGGTCCTCAAGGAACCGCCTGGACCCTTGGAGCCTCCCAAGGCTCAGGACCCGGTGGCTCATGAGGAGCAACCCCTCCTCCGTGCACCTTCATTTTCCTCAACACCCCTTCATCAATGGAACCAGGTGACATTTTCCAAGTTCATTTAGCTAGGAGCGCCCAGGGGGATGCATCATTCCCAGGACGCGTGGGTCCATCCCTGTGGCACGTATCCCTTTTTATGTCTTTAGCTTATCTTGCTGGGGGCGCCCCTCGGGCTGCATCATCCCCAAGTAGCACGGGTTGGACCCGGTGGCGCGTATCATTCATGCATTTACCTCAGCTAGCTTGCTTTCCATGCTTAATCTACCTATGATTATCATCTGCTTGATTGTGGCCCACCGCGGGAGCCACGCGCCGGTCGTTTTTCTTCAGGACTCTTCACGTGAGAAGGTTAGGCACGGCGTCTGTGCTCGGGCCCGTCCCTGCAGCATCGATAAATCCAACAGTTGAGCTGTGTCTGGCGGGCCGGCCCCATTCACGTCACCTCCTGGGGTCGTTGGTGCTTGGCCTCCTCACGCGATAACCTCGGGAGATTCGTTCGGCGCAGGTTGTTTGACCACCTCGCAGGACCAGCACAGCGAACAAGAATCAAGACCAGGCGCAACCCGCCTTGAGGTAGGGCCTCGTGAGTCCTGCGCTGGCTCACGAGTGCCCGGACACACCTCGTCTAGCCCTGCCGTGCAAGCCACGTGTCAGGGAGGGGTTGTACACGCCCCGGGGGCTCTCCGCGGTAGGGAGTCCCCTCCCACGTACCGGAGGCGAACCAGCAATCACCATGGCAGCTCGAGCCCTTCCTCGCGATAACTTACAGAGCCTCCCGAGGACAATAGCGGGCGGTACCGCGGACTCTCCCTCTTCCCTTGTGCGATTCGCTTGCGCGTTAAAAGGGGGGCTCCTGAGCATCGCGCCTCAGGATCCCTTACTGGCTCTCCAGCCCTCACCCCCTGGCCTTGACCACGTCATCGCGACCTGGCATACCAGCGGCAGCTAAGCTCGCTCGAGGGCCGGGACCTGAGGACATAGAGCACTCAAGAGAACACGTAGAAGAGGGAGAGGCTCGCACGGGCCTGACCTAGCTAACCTACAGCGGCGCACGAGCCCGGCGTGACACAAGGAACCGACTCCAGACAACCAAGATAAGTTCACGCTCAGAATCCGCCAATCGCTACGGCACGAGACACTTGCCCTTCACTACCCTGCTACGGCAACGTCTCCTCCCTTTCCCATCCTAAGACAGTTGCTTGCATGCTAAAGGGGACCTCTTGAGCATCGCGCCTCAGGAGCTCTTACTGGACCTCGGGCCGCTCACCTCCTGGCCTTGACCACGGCACGTGACATGGCATACCAGCAACGGCCGCAGCCTGCCTGGGGACCGGGACCAGTTAGCGTAGAGCACCAAGTTGTCGCGAGATTGGAAAGGGGAGGCCGAGCCTCAGCAGGATATGCGCACCTGAATTTTCATAATGAGTGCAGTATTGACAAAAGGCATTACAGATGCTTTACACACCCCCATGGGCATTTCTCAATTCCTCGCAAGGAACAAAAGGCAAGAACTTAGGGAATCCTAACTATGCCCGCCCCTAAGGATGATGCCATCATCAACAGTGGGCCACTAGAGGCCGGCACCAACCTCATCCAGATCAGCGGCGACGGCGGCCTGGCGCTGCCGCCCTGCTCCGGGCTCGGGGGAGCTCGGGAGCACGTAGCTGTCGTCGCTTGTCTCCGGAGACTCCACAAGCTCGGGAGAGTCGCTGGACCACCAGGAGTCGCCGCTGTCGCTGGAGGAGCTGCAGGCGAAGCCTGCGGCAGGCCCAGCGCCCGCCACAGCGCCACCCTGGCGACCTCCTTTAGGATAGCACTCCAGGCGGCGGCCTCCCTCGTCAAAGAACTTGAAGAGCAGCACGGAGGCGCCATCATACTCGAAGTGGATCGCGAGGGCCCCCACCGCACGTCAGACTCGGGCAATCTCGCCCTAGCTTCGGGTCATGAAGATCCTCCCAAAGGCGACGGCCTCAAACTCTGCTCCAGTCGCCGGCGTGTCGCAGTCGGCGTGCTGTAGCCAAAGCTCGAGGGGCCCCCTCGGTGGCATCTCGGCAGAGAAGAACTACGAAAGGCGAATCCAGGTGCTTGGGGGCATCGCCGCCCATAGCACGAACTCGCCTGAGGAGTCCGCAGCATGGATCCCTGGGGCGATGGCACGCACCTCGACGGCTCGGCGGCCACGGCCCTGGCGTGGGCGGCAGTGCTTGTTGCTCCCCCCCTCCGGAATCATCAGTGTGGGCATACAAGGGCAACGAATACCCAGGAGGCGGCCTTTCGTACCACGGCCGCGACACCACTGGCCTCACGACCACCTCGCGACAATGGGACCTCCTCTTCTTCAGCGGGAGCGGCTCAGGCTCATTGAGGGGAGCCTTGCCCTTCTCCACAGCTGAGAACCTCCGGATTGGCGCCATGACCGCACCAGCAAGGAGTGGAGCAAGGAAGGAGAAGAAGCAAGCAGAATGGTAAGATATGGGTGATGGGGGAACCACCCCCTCCCATTTATAGTAGGAGAAGGGCAACTAGCGCCCCCACGATCATAGGTAATGATGGTTTTCCTTGCATGTCCCAGGGACTTGTCAAGTCGGACAGTTGCCGAGGCAGCATGGGGAAGCGGAGACGCCCACGTCCAATCAACCGCCACGCGTCGACCAAGGCCGCGGGCTATTGGGGCCCGGGGCACTCTAAAAGCACAAGTGCTCCCTGGGTGGTTTTGGTAATTAATGTCAACATATCTCTTGTTGGACTAACACTTTTACCAGTATGTTTCAGATAAGTTCAACAATGGAGTGGCATGGACTAGAGGATGTGGAACCCCTTCAAGATGCTAAGGACAAGGATTGGCTCAAGCTTCAAGATCAAGACTCTACATTTTCTATTTTAGTGATCCAAGATCACATTGAGTCTATAGGAAAAGCCAATACTATCAAGAGGGGATGAGGTGTTGCTTAATGGCTTGCTTGCTCAAAGTGCTTAGTGATATGCTCCAAAACCCTCAACTACCTTCCCACATCCACATATGACCTAAACCAAAAGTCAAACTCGGACCCACCGATTCTTTCTATCCGGAGCCACCGAGTTCAGTTAACATAGCCACTGCCAGAAACCCTAATCAGTTCGATCTCACCGATGGGATCTCGGTCTCACCGAGATGGGCTTGCAAACTCTCTATTACCTGTTGCAATATTTTCGGTCCCACCGAGATATGCAATCGGCCCCACCGAGTTTGCTTGGCCAACTCTCTATTTTGCTTATTACCCAAGTCAGTCCCACTGAGTTTGAGTAATCGGTCAAACCGAGTTTTGGTTCTACCCTAACCCTAGCACATCGGTTCCACCGAGTTGAACTAGTCGGTCCCACCGAAAACCCTAACGGTCACTAGGTTTACTAAATTGGTCCAACCGAGTTTTTCCCTTCGGTCTTACCAAGATTTGTAAATTGAGTGTAACGGTTAGATTTTGTGTGGAGGCTATATATACCCCTCCACCCACTCTTCATTCGTGGAGAGAGCCATCAGAACATACCTACACTTCCAATACACATTCTCTAGCCTTCCCCAAGTTGCTTTCCACTCAAATCTTCTTTCCACCAAATCCAAATCCTGTGAGAGAGAGAGTTGAGTGTTGGGGAGACTATCATTTGAAGCACAAGAGCAAGGAGTTCATCATCAACACACCATTTGTTACTTCTTGGAGAGTGGTGTCTCCTAGATTGGCTAGGTGTCACTTGGGAGCCTCCAACAAGATTGTGGAGTTGAACCAAGGAGTTTGTAAGGGCAAGGAGATCGCCTACTTCATGAAGATCTACCGCTAGTGAGGCAAGTCCTTCGTGGGTGACGGCCGTGATGGAATAGACAAGGTTGCTTCTTCGTGGACCCTTTGTGGGTGGAGCCCTCCGTGGACTCGCGCAACCGTTACCCTCCGTGGATTGAAGTCTCCATCAACGTGGATGTACGATAGCACCACCTATCGGAACCATGACAAAAACCTCCGTGTCTCCAATTGCGTTTGAATACTCCAAACCCTTCTCTTTACATTCTTGCAAGTTGCATGCTTTACTTTCCGCTGCTCATATACTCATTGTATGGTTGCTTGATATGTATTGTGTTTGTTAAACTTGTGCTTAAACTCCACTTAAACTTAAGAATATTAAAAACTGCAACTTTTGGCACTTAGTGTCTAATCACCCCCCTCTAGACACTTCTTCTCGATCCTTTCAATTGGTATCAAAGCCTTGGTCTCCATTGCCTTGGTTTAAACACCATTGGAGGAAGATGGACGTGTCTACTTTGGGGAGTCTTAGACATAGAGTGCCTATTCTTGATGGAGAGTATTTTCATGAGTGGAAAAATGAAATGCTTGAGATTTTCAATGAATATCATTTGAACAAGTACATTACTAGCCCTTGTGCACCTCATGTTGATCCTTTGCACCCTACCCTAGATGAAGATATTGACATGATTCGCAATCTTAGAACTGTTAATCTTATCACTAGAGGCTTGCCTAGAAACTTGATTGGATGTTTGCCGACTCTTAAGTGTGCCTATACCATATGGAAATTTCTTGAGGAACTCTTTCCTAATTACTCCTTGAAAGATCTAGATGAAATCCTCCATAAGTCTATTGCTTTGATTAAGATGAGTTCCAATGATCCCAAATTTGGTGACTGCTTATTTGAGCTTACTGATCTTACGAGTGCCAAAGGAGATGTTGGAATCATTAGCAATATCATTTCCAGAGCTATTAGAATTCATAAAGATATCTATAGAAATGATCATTTATCTAATGAATTGCCCTCTCTAGGAATTGATCAATCACAAGATGATGTTGAACATGAATACTCGGATGATGATGATGATGATGATGATGATAGTGACTATGATCTCGATGATGCGATGAGACACTTTGGTCTTATGGCAAATCTTCGCGGCTACATGGCTGGAGGAAAGGAATGGGTCCTTGATAGTGGATGTACTGATCATATGACCGGAGATAAAGACATGTTCCATGAGCTTGCTGAAAATGACGGCCCTCGAAAGTATGTCACTTTTGGTGATAATTCAAAGGGTAAGGTGGTTGGCCTTGGTAAGGTGGCCATCTCACATGATAGCTCCATACAAAATGCCATGCTCGTTGAATCTCTTGGCTACAACTTACTTTCAGTATCTAGACTTGCTGATTTCGGTTTCAATGTCCTATTTACTGAAGTAGACTACCAAGTGTTTCGTAGAGATAATCATAAAATGGTCTTTACCGGTATATGTAGAGGAGATCTTTACATTGTAGATTTCACTAAAAAGGCTCAACCTAAAACTTGCTTAATTGCCAAATCTTCTAAAGGCTGGTTGTGGCATAGAAGACTAGGTCACGTTGGTATGCGAAATCTTGATAAGCTTATTAAAGGTGATCATATCCTTGGAGTAAAAGATGTCATATTTGACAAGGATAGACTTTGTAGTGCTTGTCAAGCAGGGAAACAAGTTGGAGGAAGTCACCGCGCGAAGAACATCATGACCACAAGAAGACCACTCAAGCTACTTCACATGGATCTCTTTTGTCCAAATGCCTACAAGAGTCTCGGTGGTAACTCATTTGGTCTAGTCATAGTTGATGATTTTTCAAGATATACGTGGGTGTTCTTTCTTGATGACAAATCGCAGGTCCAAAAGATCTTCAAAAACTTCGCTAGGAAGGCCCAAAATCAGTTTGATGTGAAGATCAAGAAGGTTCGGAGCGACAATGCAACGGAGTTCAAGAACGCAAATGTGGACACCTTTCTTGACGAAGAAGGGATTTCACACGAGTTCTCGGCTACGTACACACCTCAACAAAATGGAGTTGTTGAAAGGAAGAACCGGACTCTTATCGAGATGGAAAGAATGATGCTTGATGAGTACAAAACGCCAAAGCACTTTTGGGCGGAAGCAGTTGAGACAGCTTGTCATGCAACAAATCGCTTGTATCTTCACAAGCTACTTGGCAAGACGGCATACGAGCTCCTCACTGGTAACAAACCCCAAGTTGGATACTTTCGAGTATTTGGCTCAAAGTGCTACATTCTTGATAAGCATCGTCATTCTAAATTTGCTCCTAAATCTCATGAAGGTTTCCTACTTGGTTATGGCTCAAACTCTCACACTTACCGTGTCTACAACAATTTCACCTGAAAGGTTGAAGAGACGGTAGATGTGAAGTTTGATGAATCTAACGGCTCGCAAGTAGAGCAATTTCCAATTGATGTAGGAGACAAAGACCCTTCGGAAGCAATTCAAGACTTGTCCATTGGCAAGATTCGTCCAACGGAAGTGAAGGAGAGTACCTCGTCCGTCCAAGTGGAAGCTTCTACCTCACGACAAGGTGAACCAAGAGTTGATATGGAAGCATCCACAAGTGGGACACGCCAAGATGAAGAAAACGAGGAAGTGCACCAAGATGAACATCAACAACCTCCTTCTCCACCACGACAAGAGAACGACAACGTCAACAATGAAGAAGGCCAAGAAGAAGCACAAGATGAAGAGGATGTTCCACCCTGACCCAAGCAAAAGCTTTCACGAGTTCGAGCAAGAATTGCTAAGGATCATCCCGTCGAGAAAATCTACAATGATATCCAAACCGGGAGAATCACTCGCTCTAAAACTTGTTTAGCTAACTTTTGTGAACATTACTCATTCATCTCTAGCATTGAACCTATGAAGGTTGAAGAAGCATTGGAGGATCCGGACTGGATAAATGCTATGCATGAAGAGCTACACAACTTTGAGAGAAATCAAGTGTGGACATTGGTCGAGAAGCCCGACAACAACCACAACATCATTGGTACCAAATGGGTGTTTCGCAACAAGCAAGATTAAGATGGACAAGTGGTTCGCAACAAAGCACGTCTCGTCGCCCAAGGCTACACACAAGTTGAAGGTATGGACTATGGTGAGACATATGCTCCCGTTGCTAGACTTGAGTCCATTCGCATCTTACTTGCTTATTCTAATCACCATGATATCACCTTTTACCAAATGGACATTAAAAGTGCTTTTCTAAATGGCGAAATTGAGGAAGAAGTTTATGTTAAGCAACCTCCCGGCTTCGTCAATCCTAAGAAACCTAATCATGTTTACAAACTTCACAAAGCCCTTTATGGTCTTAAACAAGCTCCTAGAGCATGGTATAAATGCTTGACCAAGTTCCTTATTGAAAAAGGCTTTGAAATTGGTAAAATTGATTCTACTCTTTTTACTAAAAGGGTTAATGGAGAACTATTTGTGTGCCAAATTTATGTTGATGATATCATATTTGGTTCAACTAACCCTCATTTTAGTGAGAAGTTTGGAAAGCTAATGTCGGAGAAGTTTGAGATGTCTATGATGAGTGAACTCAAATTCTTTCTCGGTTTGCAAATCAAGCAAACTAAGGAAGGTACCTTTGTCTCTCAGACGAAGTACACCAATGACTTATTAAAGAAGTTCAATATGCAAGAATGCAAAGGTATGACTACACCCATGCCTACTAGTGGACATCTTGATTTGACCAAAGATGGTGAACCGGTTGATCAAAAGGTTTATCGCTCTATGATTGGTTCATTGTTATATCTATGTGCCTCTCGTCCCGATATTATGCTAAGTGTGTGCATGTGTGCACGATATCAAGCTGCTCCTAAAGAGTGTCATCTTAAGGCTGTGAAAAGGATAGTGAGATACCTAATCCATACACCAAATTTTGGCATTTGGTATCCTAAGAGGTCCTCTTTTGATCTTGTTGGCTACTCCGATTCGGACTATGCGAGAGACAAGGTTGATAGAAAATCCACTTCGGGTACTTTTCAATTCCTTGGTAGATCTCTTGTGTCTTGGTCTTCCAAGAAGCAAAACTCGGTATCCTTATCCACCGCCGAAGCGGAATACATTGCCGCTGGTTCATGTTGCGCTCAATTACTTTGGATGACCCAAACTCTTAAATATTATGGGATATATGTGAAACATGTTCCATTGCTATGTGACAATGAAAGTGCTATTAAGATTGCTCACAATCCCGTGCAACATTCTTGAACTAAGCATATTGAAGTTCGTCATCATTTCATTCGAGATCATGTTGCAAAAGGGGACATTAACCTTAAGCATGTTCGCACCGATAAGCAATTGGCGGATATCTTCACTAAACCACTTGATGAGAAAGTGTTTTGCAGGTTGAGAGGTGAATTGAACATCATTGATGCTTCAAACTTGGAGTAGGAACTCCATTTGATACATGCGGGGCATGAGTCTATGACTAATCCTCGATATTTCTCTTATGATGCTATTCATATGTCTTGGATATATTTGTACCTTGCATGTTATCTAACCCGTGTAGGTACTTGGTTGAATCTAAATCTATGAGATTGCAACTCACTCACATCTTGAGCAATCTCTACATCACCAAGTCTCTACACAATGGTGGTTGAAGACAAGGAAGCACGAAACCATTCAAACATATCCTTTGGCAAATTCTATGTTGAGTCTCATGATTGTCAATTTGGATACACAAGTGCTCTTCCTTGCAGAGCTAACCCATGTAGGTAGATGAACTCAAACTCCAAGTGGTGCTCCCAACCCTTGATGAACTACATCAACCTTGAGCAACCCACACAAGTTCAACTACATGAGCAAGATCAACACCACCACCCAAGGTATGTTATTCCGTCTTAGAGAAGCTTTACTCCAAGTCATGAGTCAAAGCAACTCGACAAGATGTGAATACATTAAAAGGCTTAAACGAAAAATGGTAACCCCATCTTGAGCTTAAACAATGAGTATGACCTATGATCAAGTGCTCTCACTTGACTCCTAAGTCAATATACTCTAAGATAGGTGACTTTGTCACCGACCATTTCTAGATGAAGTTCTCTAGTGTTTCTCCGTGCTTTTGCATTTGCATATTTGTTTCCCCTTTCACTTCATCTAGAACTTTTAGTTTCTTTTCTTTCCTTTTTTGTTCTGCATTTTCTGCATCCAATTTATTGCAAATCTTTCAGTTAATTCCTTGCATATCCTTGTGAGATCTTACTTGTCTAGTGAGCTGAGGTGACAAGTGGTTTCACTCTGATGAACTCGGTCACACCGGTTTGTTCTTTTCGGCCCAACCGAAATCTTTCGGTGCAACCGAAGCCCACAACTCGAAGTCACTGATTCCATCACAGGAAAACCAACTTGCCACTTATTCGTGATTTCTGTTTGCTCCAGCTCCACTCAATGATTCTTGTCCTCTACCAGCATCATATTAGACATGCTGCTTTGCTCTGTGACTCAAGGACCAACCCATTTGTATCACATGTCCAGAAGAGCCCTTCTTGGAAATTTATGTCAAAGGGGGGAGAGAGAGATCACATCAAAGCTTAATCCTTCCTATAGGGGGAGAAAGAGAGAATACTCAGGGGGAGAGAGTTTCTCAACTAGGAGAAAGTAATATCATCAAAGACCCCAGATGCTTGGTGTTCAAGAGGAGAGATGTCACATGTCTTTAAGAGGGGAAAGACATGTTTGGTTGGGGAAAGACATGTTTGGTTGCTTGCTTTAGCTCAAGCTCTGTTGTTTCCTTTTTGTTGCTCTGATTTTCTGTTCCCTATCTTCTCCCAATATCCCATGCAGATTCAGGGGGAGCAAGACATCTAAGGGAAGGAAACCTCTGATTTTATCGCATATCTTTACCTTTGGGGACATGTCTATATCCAATGTGGTACTTAGTACTCACTCTACATGTCATCCCAGTCTTGGTTCTCTTGTAGTTTCTCTTGTTCTGCTCTGGTCAGTAGGTGTATCTGTGTTATTTAACCTTGTTTGCGCAGGTTCATCCCATCCTAAGCCATCTCAAGACCACAAGGTAAGTATATGCATCACAGTCATGTGAATGAGAAGTTCTTGCTGATGTACATACTGTTTGCAAGAAGGACACATGAGCATGAAGGTACATTTCTCACATTCACATCATTTGCTCTGATGCATATAGCCAAGATACATGTAACACATTGCTTACTCTGTCATGTTTACGCATTCACATGCTCCTATATTCAATATTCACATGATTTCATACATGTAGGGGGAGCCTATGCATGTTACATGTCTTTCCAAAGCTTTACTTGCTATTCTGTATATCTTTATCTAAAGCTTTGATGTATGTTGTCATCAATTACCAAAAAGGGGGAGATTGAAAGCACAAGTGCTCCCTGGGTGGTTTTGGTAATTAATGTCAACATATCTCTTGTTGGACTAACACTTTTACCTAGTATGTTTCAGATAAGTTCAATAATGGAGTGGCATGGACTAGAGGATGTGGAACCCCTTCAAGATGCTAAGGACAAGGATTGGCTCAAGCTTCAAGATCAAGACTCTACATTTTCTATTTTAGTGATCCAAGATCACATTGAGTCTATAGGAAAAGCCAATACTATCAAGAGGGGATGAGGTGTTGCTTAATGGCTTGCTTGCTCAAAGTGCTTAGTGATATGCTCCAAAACCCTCAACTACCTTCCCACATCCTCATATGACCTAAACCAAAAGTCAAACTCGGCCCCACCGATTCTTTCTATCCGGAGCCACCGAGTTCAGTTAACATAGCCACTGCTAGAAACCCTAATCAGTTCGGTCTCACCGATGGGATCTCGGTCTCACCGAGATGGGCTTGCAAACTCTCTGTTACCTGTTGCAATATTTTTGGTCCCACCGAGTTTGCTTGGCCAACTCTCTGTTTCGCTTATTACCCAAATCGGTCCCACTAAGTTTGAGTAATCGGTCAAACCGAGTTTTGGTTCTACCCTAACCCTAGCACATCGGTTCCATCGAGTTGAACTAGTCGGTCCCACCAAAAACCCTAACGGTCACTAGGTTTACTAAATCGGTCCGACCGAGTTTTTCCCTTCGGTCTTACCGAGATTGGTAAATTGAGTGTAACGGTTAGATTTTGTGTGGAGGCTATATATACCCCTCCACCCACTCTTCATTCGTGGAGAGAGCCATCAAAACATACCTACACTTCCAATACACATTTTCTAAGAGAGAACCACCTACACTTGTGTTGAGGTCAAGATATTCCATTCCAATCATATGAATCTTGATCTTTAGCCTTCCCCAAGTTGCTTTCCACTCAAATCTTCTTTCCACCAAATCCAAATCCTGTGAGAGAGAGTTGAGTGTTGGGGAGACTATCATTTGAAGCACAAGAGCAAGGAGTTTATCATCAACACACCATTTGTTACTTCTTGGAGAGTGGTGTCTCCTAGATTGGCTAGGTGTCACTTGGGAGTCTCCAACAAGATTGTGGAGTTGAACCAAGGAGTTTGTAAGGGCAAGGAGATCGCCTAATTCGTGAAGATCTACCGCTAGTGAGGCAAGTCCTTCGTGGGCGACGGCCGTGATGGAATAGACAAGGTTGCTTCTTCGTGGACCCTTCATGGGTGGAGCCCTCCGTGGACTCGCGCAACTGTTACCCTCCGTGGGTTGAAGTCTCCATCAACCTGGATGTATGATAGCACCACCTATCGGAACCACGACAAAAACCTCCGTGTCTCCAATTGTGTTTGAATACTCCAAACCCTTCTCTTTACATTCTTGCAAGTTGCATGCTTTACTTTCCGCTGCTCATATACTCATTGCATGCTTGCTTGATATGTATTGTGTTTGTTAAACTTGTGCTTAAACTCCACTTAAACTTAAGAATATTAAAAATTGCAACTTTTGGCACTTAGTGTCTAATCACCCCCTCTAGACACTTCTTCTCGATCCTTTCACACTCCGTACTTGACCTTTGGCTTTGCCTCGAAGCCAAGCCCGAGCGCGCCTTGGGCCCGGGAGCTACTGTCGGCGTTCTGGGAACGGGGGTCCCCAGACTTGCCTACCTGCGGCCCATGGCGTGGCACTGTGAGTGGGCCCGTACGACCCATCTTCACCAACAAGCATCCAAGACCCTCATGAGGGGCCAAGCCTCGTGAGGCGGATGACACAAGACCTCCTCAGGAGCGGCCTCACCAGGCTGGCTCGCGAGGGGCCGAGAGTTCAAGGCAAGGCAAACCTCGCGAGGTTCTAGTGACGTGAGCCATGACGACCAAGGCCAGGCGGGTGCCACGCGGGCGCCAGTGCGCACAGTGTCCTTGTTTCCTCTTTGGTGCTAAGGAGGCAAGCGCAGGCGCGGAGTACCAAGGCGTCAAGCAACGGTTTCCATATCAGTGCAACGAGACCAAGACCAGCAGGACGGTAGGACGGAGGTCACCGTGGAGCCCAAGACGGCATCACCACTATAGCCTTTTGTCAGGATAAGCTGTACTAGCTGTCCCCTTTCAAATTGGCCGTTGTTGGCTCCCTTCCCGTTCAATACTTGGGGAGAGGACCAGGGCCACGATAAATAGGACTAGCCACCACCGTAACTAGGAGGTCGAGAGAGAGGGGAGAGAGAGCCAAGAGGAAGAGACCAGAGTAACCTCAAGCTCACCAAGCACAAGAAGACCTCTCCTCAGGAGGTTGTTCTTCCCCTTGTACTGTTCATCCTAAGCCCAAGAGGCAATCCACCACCACCACACTGGAGTAGGGTATTGCACCACAACGGTGGCCCGAACCAGTATAAATCTTGTGTCTCTTGTGTTGCGAATTCGTAGAGTTAGTCCCTAAGATCTTAGAAAGCTAGGGCGTGGATCGGTAGGGGGAGATCTTCGCGTGCACCCTAGTGTTCGAACCTTGAGGGTTTTGCCGGAACTCGTGATCCGACACATACACTCTACCAAACACCCAAAAGTGGGTCGCGAAGGGAATTCTTGGGATCATGCACCCTTCATGCATCCTACCAAACAGACCGGGCATGTGTTTGGCTCATTGCTACACTTGTGGCTTGCCACACTTTTGTAGCTACATGGTCCACATGTCATAGACTCAACTTCTTGCCAAATCTTGCCACACTTGTGGTGGCCATTTTGTTAGCCACATATTTTTTGTGGAAGACACACTTTGCCTAAGCTTAGTTGTGGCAAAGTTAGTAATGAATGAAGTTCAACCATGGAGTCTTCTAGATTCTACATGTGGCAGAATCTGGTGGAATGTAGATGATATCCAACGGCCAGTAGTGCTCGGATTTTCCATCTTTGTACCGTCGGATTGGCTTCATCCAACGACCAACTTTCAAAGTTATTAGGGGGTATAGATATAGATGTGCCGGCCCGTTGCAATGGAACCAAAGTATATCTATTTAGTGGTGTGCACTCTAAACACATTATCTATTTATTTTTCTCTAACCTTTTGTAGCCATGCAACCAAGCCACATAAGCTTCATGGGTGCCCCCACATCATATTATTCATACTACGTTGACTAAAAAAAGTTAAATCACCCAAAATAAGATCTTCCCTTTTTTGTTCCTACGATGCTGTGTCGTGCACGTACCTACTAGTTGTATAGTGGTAGTACTAGTTGTATAATACAAACTTGGTACTGGTAGGAGTATAGTAGTACGGAATGCTCCTACTCTATCAACGAGCCCCATCTGACACCAAATTTCTTGGCTTCCGTGCTACAGCTAGATCTTCCCCATGTTTCTGTTTTCCAACCCGGCGGCGGGCGGGGTGCGGTTTGCCAATAGTCGGTTTGCTTAATGGCGGTCCCACATGAACGCGGCAGGCCTTTTCCTTTTACTAGCAACTAGCGGGTCCACCCAACCAATTGCGCGGCTAGACTTGATTTTTTAATAAACAATATGTTTTTGCTATTTTTCTTAGTAGTCTCTTAGCCAACAGAGACTTTGTTATTTCTCAGTCAATGTTATGTCACTTGACTAAGACTTAGTTAACTCTTAGTCGAGGGACACCATTAATCATATCGACTTGCATTTATAATTTTTTGACATTGTACAAAAGTTTATAATTATTGTCAGTTAAACACCTCCATATGCATTGTCCTCTTCATACAATTCTTTGGGTTTAAGTTACCTCTGTCTATTATTTTAGTTCTCTAAGCATTTATTTGTCTACTTTTACAATATGGTTCTAATCCATTCCTGAATACTGGATTGTGTAGGTTTTTGCACGAAAAATCCTAGATTTAATTTTCTGAAAAATATATTATGTGCTAACTCCATCCCTAAATATATAAGACGTTTTCATGTTCAACACAAAGTTAGTGGCAAAAGGCATCTTCAAATGAGACGCTCAAAGCTTTGATATATATCCCGATTATAGTGTCTGGACCGTTCATGTCAACTTTAATTTGTTAGTCAATAGGGACCTCATCAGTCCGCGAAGTGGTCTAGACGTCTATTTTTCGACAAATCGGAGACAAACGTATGGATCTATACGACATCTGAACATACATTTGACCAACAAAAAGCCACCACGTGGTCCTCCTCTCTTTTCTCTCTCTAGATATGCATGGTCCTCTTTTAATTTTTGAAAAAAAATATGACTCTTTCCCGCATCATATCTACAGCCCACGTTACAATATAAAATCAGACATATACCCGAGCCATTGAGATGCCCTAATAGCCAATTGCGTTAGAGATGAAAATCTAGTCTAGGATTGAATAAATGAAATAGTTAAAATTCTTATATATGTTTACCGTCGGAAACAGAAATAACCCCAGTGCTAAAAGTGTTTCGAGCGGGCGCTCATAGGCCGTCCGATGCAATCACCAGAGAGAAGCTCTTGACAGATAGAATAGGGGGAAGTGGTAGGAAGCGACACACTTTTTCTTAATCTATTTTTCATCTCATTGAAAAATCTATTTTGCATCTATACGGCTGTAGTACCATTCATCCCTTTCCCCATTCTCATTCTCCTCCATTCCTTTTTCTCTGTTCATGTCCTAATTGCTACTCCCTCCATTTCAAAATAGATGACTCAACTTTGTACTAAAGTTAGTATTAAGTTGAGTCATCTATTTTGAAAGTTGAGTCATTTATTTTGGAACGGAGGGAGTAGATCCTGCCAGCAAAAGAGGAAGATAAGAGAAGTGGGATTTGGAGCGGAGTGCGGTGGCTGCAGGCTCCCGACGGCGGCAGGTCGTCCAGCTTGGGATGTGTTTGGTTCAAGGGAGATGCTAGGGTGGCTAAGGGTATCCCTATCCAGCTGGTTAGGGATAGCCATTTTTTATGTTTGGTTGATGGATGAAGTTAGCCTATATTTTGTTTGGTTGTGAAGGATAAAGCATGGTTAGGATAGCCACTGATTTCCTGTTCCTTTTCCCCTTTCGGCTGATGTAGGACAAAATTAATCAAAGAACCAGTATTTTGGGGAGATTATCAAGTGAAACACATCAGTACACCATGCACACATATACACCACGCACACGCGAGAACGGCAAGCGCAGCCCACACGCCAAGTAATGACAAAGGAAGGAGAGAAGGCACGCCAAGTAAGAAGATAGGGAAGGGGAGATCCATACCGCCGCGCACTGATCTCCGTCGCCGTGCTTCGATTTCTACGCCCGCCGCCGCCGCAGGAGAGAACAGAGCTGGACGAAAGCGGGGGTGTAGAGAAAAACGTTTCGTGGCTTGCTTCGCGTCACGCGCGCGCCGGGATACGCAGGTCCGCGAGATTTTCGCGGACGCGCTCAGCCTCATTTTCGAAGAATATTCTCAGCATCCGGCTATCCCTATCCCAACTCGCCCACGAACCAAACGAATGGCATCCAGAAAAAAATGGCTATCCCTGTCCCAGGGTGGGATAGCCCAGCAACCAAACGCATCCCACACGTTCCTGCTGCTCACCACCGTCGTTGATTGGATGGCCATGGAGTTAGGTCCACTTGAACCTGAGCGGTGGCACTCCTCCAGGTAATCGCTCCTCTTCCTCTCCTTCTCCTTCCATCCCAGATCTTGGTCTCCTAACCTCCAGCAATGGCATGGATTCTTTATGGCGATTTGCTATGGCTATGAGATGGAGATGCTTATGGTCTCCTGACCTTTCTCCGGTGTAGAAATTTTCTGTTGGAGAGAAGGATTTTGCGCCCCAAGCAGCAAGGCTGCGAGGCAAAGCGGTCCCCGGGGAGGCCACTGAATAAAATGAGAGTTTTGTTTCCCTGAGTGGCATTGCTCTCTTGTTCGTGGCACTGGCCGAGAGTTGTGGCGTCGGGTTGGAAGCCCATGTTCTTCATAGTGTTCTAGTATATAACTTATAGATATGTGACTTGCCATTGGTGTGCCTTGCGTTGTTTTAGGGAATTTAACCTCTATTTTTTTAGTTGACATTCTACCCAACTTTGATTGTTGTCTCTTCAACACGTCCGTACTAATTATACGAATTTTCCTATAGCAAAAAGTGTTCAATATTTGTTGGATAAAAGGTGTATTATTTCTATTTATTGTTACCATATATTAGCAAGTGATATTAATAAAGGTGTACCTAAGACAAAAGAAGAAGGCTTGCATGTATTAACTAAATTTGGCTCATATGTGTTAATTGTTATGCAATAGATTTTAGTTTTTTCACATGTGTTGTAGAAGATGCCTATAACACTGAAGATTTTCTCATTGTTCTCTTCAACTGAAAAGGCTGTAGGATAGAAGGGTTGTTTCCAAGAACATAAAACTCACAAAAGTGCATGTATGAATGTATTTTGAATGATTACAATTTGACATGCATCTCATAGTACTGACTTTTGACCCTTATCTAATAATTGTCCCCCCTTAGACTAATCCATATCAAGCATTATTTCTCTATCTCAGTGAACATAAATGGTTGGCGTGGTGCTTCTCAGATCCTCCCATCCAATAAGTTTAGCAATTTTTACATACCACTGTTATTAGTGCAGAATACATATAATATGAAAGTTCTCATTCAAATTAGCGAAATATGCTTACCAGGTGTTATGATTTCTAGATATGTACCACAATTTTCTCAGTAAGACTTTCCACTTTCCTTTTGTAGTTAGTTTGTGTCAATCAGAATTGGAAAACAAAAGCATAAAAAATCACCCAAAAACTTAAAAGTTAGCATCCCGAAGAAGTTGATAGACTAATAATTCAGATATGATGATTCTATTATAACTGATATGACTCCATTGTTAGAAAAGCACTACAGGTCTGAGAGTCTCGTTTTCCTCAAGAACTGGTGATATCATATCATAGAAGAAGTTTGATCCATCGCCTGACTTGTCTGATTTTTTTGCCTCATTCCAGTAAGTTCTTGTAATGCTCTCCTTCTGTAAAATATTTCTACGCTCCTTGTTTATTGCTATCCATCTCAATCATTTTTGGTATACTTTCTTCTCTTCCATATGTGGAGTTAGTCAAGTAAAATTGTTATGTTATATTGGTGTAAACATGAGTCACAATTCATTTGGATAAATAATAGAAGATATTTAGATTTATTTAGTACGACTCGAAATCTTGATCAATCGGTATATAGATTTTACCATAAATGATTTATTTTGTCTTTACTGTTTATTAAGGCTCAAATATATCCGGTGTTCAGATAGGTTGACGCTTGTTTTTTTGTACTGTGCCTCATATCAATGTCTATTTTTCTGCCCGTTAAGTCTGAGTCCAACATGTCTGTCCGTCAGAATTAGATGCAAGTGCATGCATGTACACATGGGATGTGTTTGGCGGCTAGACTTTTTAATATATTTCCCAGTAAATTGAACGATTAAGGCGTGCCTTTTGTTTTTCTTCGAAGGACCTACCAACATTTTCTAAAGTGTGTAGATGATCTGATAATGATTATTTCCTAGTAGATTGATTTACTTAGGCTTGTACCTCAATTACTTAGAACTTTTTCGTGCCTGTTTCTTTTTTAGCTGTGTAGATCTGTATATATTCTTCTAGCGCTACTTGGCTTTAGGCACAACCCTATTAAATCAATCACAAATCTATTAGATTTGTTTGTAACATCATTGGACTTACTGTATGAATTTCTGCAATAATTAAATTCTCATTTGAAAAATAAGCAAACATTCCAAATAGTCTAGTTCTGGTTTCATGACCCCTAAAGGGGCTGAGCTGAAAAAGTGTTAATCTTAGCCGCAATGGTGGAAGTCCAATTAAAATTTCAGTAATGGACATGCATTATGCACTTGCTCTGTTATTAGAAGCAGTCTTGTGGTAGTATGAAGTTTGTAAAATCCTTTTTGTTATTCTTGATTCCTTTTTTTGCGGGGATTATTATTCTTGATTCCACATGCTTTATTTGGGTGAATAATCCAATGTCATGCAAATTTGCATATTAATTTCTTCATGGCTAGAAATATTAATTAGATTATTTAAAAGTGTAGAGTATAGACATACGTGAGCATTGCTTAACTTTATCTCCCTGTTTTGTATCGTGTCCTTGGTGGCAAACTCAGAATTGTAATCTAGACAACATTCTAATGGTCCTTTCACCTTCTGTACCTATACATTGTATGAAGAAATAAATTAATTTCATTTCTCAATGGGCGATACTTTGTGGATTCCACAAACCTAAAAGTATTATATGCATCCCCGTAAAAAAGTGTTATATGCATAAATAGAATTATTATTTTCTTTCTTTATTATAAGTGTATCAAATTCCTCCAGATAATAGCATGATGCTTTTAATGTTGATAGTAACATGAACCGTTTTGCCATGTGAATGCAAACAAAATATAATTAGCATTTGCTTGTTTTAAATTGTTGATCTGTTGTATGATTGAGGTAACCCACATTCTTTATACTTTTACTTGAATGTTCTAGTTTGTCCTGTTGTTGGTAAGTGCTAAGCTTCTTCAACACCATAGTTTTTTGGCTATGAAAAGATTCTGCAATTTTTAGTCAGCTATCTATGTAGCTTTTATTCTGAAAATTGAATTAATTAATTCATAATATTTACGAACCTGATTCAGGTGAGAGGCAACTCAGAAGACCTGTCCTGACTTCATCGGGCATTGAGATGCAGTCACATCAGAGTTTTGGCATTTTTTGTCTTCAATTTTGTTGTGGTGCTTTAGTCGGATAGCAGATTTGTTCTGTAGTCTTCGATTCTATTGGTGATTCTCTTGCCGGGTAGCAGATTCTGGAAGACAACCTGATTCAGGTGAGAGGCAACTCAGAAGACCTGTCCTGACTTCATCGGGCATTGAGATGCAGTCACATCGGAGTTTTGGCATTTTTTGTCTTCAATTTTGTTGTGGTGCTTTAGTCAGATAGCAGATTTGTTTTGTAGTCTTCGATTCTGTTGGTGATTCTCTTGCCGGGTAGCAGATTCTGGAAGACAACCTGATTCAGGTGAGAGGCAATTCAGAAGACCTGTCCTGACATCATCGGGCATTGAGATGCAGTCACATCAGAGTTTTGGCATTTTTTGTCTTCAATTTTGTTGTGGTGCTTTAGTCAGATAGCAGATTTGTTCTGTAGTCTTCGATTCTGATGGTGATGCTCTTGCCGGGTAGCAGATTCTGGAAGACTTCAATTTTCTCGATGGTGCTCTGATCGGGTAGCAGATTTAAAGACATTGATTTGTCCAGAATTGGTTGATTCAACTCTTGGGGTTGGATGTGGGGCTGGGTGCCTTTCTGATTTGTTGGCTTGGCCGATCCATGTAGAGTTTCTCTTTATCAAGACTTCATGTGGAATTTCCTTTCCTGAAGACTCCATGTGGAGAGTCCGACTGTAGTTATCCTTGTTTTTTTCCCTTCCATGAAGACTCCACGGTTGTAGTTATCCTTGTTTTCTTTTGGCATGCACATGCCTAGTTTGGAATTAGATGCACGTGAGGTTATGTATCTTCTATGACGTGATTACGGTTGGACGACTCTAAATTTTAGGCGTATTTTTTCCGGACTATTCTTTTTTTTCTTGACGTGTGCCATATGCATAGACGTGACAGCGTCTTGTCCAATAAGTTAGTAAATACATGTTTAGCATGTTACGCAAAAACTTTTAATCTCAACCATTATTATTCAAATCTAACGGTGCAAATAATATTAACATATGTGGATAAACGTGGTAGCTTATTTGTCTTCTGTTTTAAGTATATAATAGATAGATAGATGTGCCTGTGCTTTGCGACGGATCCAAAGTAGTAGAATAGTAGTACTTGTTCACAAACTTGAAAGAAATCACTCTTGTTTTGATATACTCCTAATATATTACTCCCTCCATTCCAAAATATTTGTCTTTTTAGAGATTTCAAATGGACTATCACATACGGGTTATATAGACATATTTTGAAGTGTAGATTCATTCATTTTGCTCCGTATGTAGTCACTTATTGAAATCTCTAGAAGGACAAATATTTAGGAACAGAGGGAGTACTTTTCAAGATAATAAGGGGTTCTCTGCAAATTCGAGCAGAGAAGTTCGCTATTGTTGCAAAATGCCACAACTTACCTCACAGTCGTTAGATGCAGATCTAATGGTCAGAAACGACGGATGGCAGACACACCACAATCACCAACTGAGTCTTTTATAGGAGTAGGAGTAGTGAAACATATATAAATTGTAACATTTTGGTTCTGCTCCTTGGCATGATCGATAGATAGAAATAACGATTGGAAACGCTAGTGCGGGGCTATTTCCGCCAGATAAGCAGGGTACGTATTAGCTAGGTTGGCGCATCGTCGGTTTGGTCACAAGCTGTCCGACATGTTCTAGTGTTTCTAGCAAGATGCATGCGCGTTGCACGAAGTTGATGGAAAAGGTAAGCACAACTTATAAATTGACGATGGAGTACTAGTTACAGTGATGCATGTAATTAAGCAAAGGGATTGCACATGTCGGTATTTACTGGAATAAGAATGCAATAACACAATAAGAATTAAGGCCACGATGATGATGCGATCGCAGTGGTGGTTACAGAAGGCAAGAAGAAAGATGCATCCATCAATGTACGACCTCCTCCTCCTCAACTTAGTGCGCCGGGCCACCAACCGGCGGCTAAGGAGCGACGGCTTTTGTGGCGAGGTCGAGGTGCTTCTCAGCAAAGGCATCCAAGGCTTCCAGCCGGTTGAGGAAGGCCAACATCATAGCATCCTCACTGGCCTTGTAGATACCTATGTACATGATTTGCTCGTACACGTGGATGTGTAGGTCGACGAATTCTTGCAGGGCAAGGCGCCTCGCGGCGAGCGCGATGTAACATCCCAAATTTTCAATTTGGAATGTTATACATAGATCATCATTGCATATCATATTTTATTGCATTTTGGTTGATCCTAGAAATTCCACGCAACTCAAGGACCTACGCAGAGAGTTGGGGATTTCATTATTCTCATATTTGAGTTTTCTCAAATTTTAAAAATAGGATCATTTGATTTTATTTATTTTATCTTCAATTATTTCAATTATAAAAATATGAGAGAGGGAATAAAATGACTTTCCCAAAATAAAGAAATATCGAGGATTTAATAATAAAGATCAAATAAGATTTTATTTTGGAGTTTTTCGCTGTTTTATTTGAATTTAGGAAAAATGCGCATTTTACAAAATTGCATTTAGGCCCCAAATAAATGTTCACTTTGTCCGGCTTGATTTTAGAAGTCAGGGAAAATTTATTTCGGGATGAGTCCGTTTAGTATTTCTTTTCTTTCTTTTTCTCCACATCAAAATTATTTTTAAAAAAAAGTCGACCGACTTAGGGCCGTACTCGGCCAGGACTTCTCAGGCCGACCTTTAAAAGCCGCCGCCCGAGGCCCGTTCAACCCGCCCCACCCGAAAACCCTAACCCTAGCCGGATCCCGCCGCCGCCTCCGCCCACGCCGCCCCGCGCCGGAGCCCGCCGCCGCCGCCGCTGCCCGCGCCGCCTTGCCGGAGCTCGCCGTCGCCGCCGTCGGTTTTCTACGGAAAACCGATTAGTTTTTCGTCAGAACTCGTGGTTTATTTTTTTAGATTCGTTTTTTTCGATTTAATTATTTAGAGGACGTTCGTCCGTACGTTCATTTTAACGACCGATTTTCGCTGTTTAGACACAGACAACGAACGTTCATTCGTTAGCCTGTTATTTCTTTTTCTCGGATTTTCCGCAATTATTTCTGATCGCGATTTCTGATCCGATTTTCGTTTAAGTATAACTTTTCGCTTGTTTATCGGAATCAGGCGATTCAAGTGCCTAGAGTTTTGTCTTGAAACCCTCTTTCCATTTAACCAACTCAAACAAGTTTTTGCTTCTGTAAAATTTGACTTAGACCTAGATTAGTAAACAAAGCTTGTTTCTTTCGCCGTTTGCCTTTCGTCTCTTCGTTTGTTTTGTTTCTTTTGCAACCGGAGTTCTTAAGTTGAACTTTCTGGTTAGATCTCTTATTTGAGTTTTATCTGTGCATTAGATGAGTACTTATTGTATGCTTGTTTGTTTGTTTGTTTGCGTTAGAGTACCTGGAGTGCGCCGGTTGCTACTTCGAATCTGTAGGTTTCACGGATCATCAGCAAGGCAAGTAACACTTTGATCATACCTCTTACTACCCATTTTTATTGCATTAGATCAATCCTCAAACATTGCATGATTAGGATCTAATTAAATTGTGGGTTTTGGGAAAGTAGATGAGGTAGTACCTATTAGCTGTTTTATTATCAAACCCTTGGGAGTTACTTCTACGTTTGCTTATATTGCCATGCTATGCTAGTAGACATGGATTGGGTGAGTGTATCCATGACAGATGTGAGATTGTTAATTAATGGTTTATTTAAGGTGGCAACTTTAATACACATCTGGGTGGATTGAGGCACCTGGGTATTCCAGCGATTGCATGTTTTCTTTATGGACCGCCACCCAGGCTCAAAGGGATCATGAGATTATTCATACTAGAAACTTCCGTGTGCAGCCACAAGCTACTATGGGCTCTAGCATAGTTGATTAAGTTGTGCGAACTCTTAAAGTGGTAGACTAGAAGATGTAGGGGAAAGTAGGTGTAACGGTCTACCCGATCGTAAGTTGCTACCGCTTCTGAAAGACTATGTCTCGGTCATCCGTTTCTCAAACACCATGTAGTGCGAGAATCCCAACGGAGGAGATCGAGTCTTGTGGGAAAAGTGTGCAAACCTCTGTAGAGTGTAAAAACTAATCATGGTTAGCCGTGTCCCCGGTAATGGACAACTTGAGTATCTAGTTCTTGGATTATCATGTGAATCTCATCATGTTACTTTAATTAATTTTGTTGGGTTTTTTTAATGATGATGCTTAATTGGGATTGAGAGGGTGTCTACACTCTCAATGTTTAACAACTACCATGATAGTTAAATAAAATTTATTCCTTTGCAGTAGGGAAAAATTGGCTTTACGCAAAACTGTAACCATAGAGCTTTCCACCAGCCATATATGCATGTAGTATAGCCTATTTCTGTTCATTACTTTCTATGTGTTACATTGCCAGCATATTCCATGTGTTGACCCATTTTTGGGCTACAACGTTTATGTTGTAGACTTTTCAGACGATGAGTAATGTGCCTTTAGGTCGTGGTTCTATACTCAGTGATGCTGTTGGAGTTGATGGACTCACTTATCTTCCAAGCCTTCTGCTGTTATCGTTATTAGATGGCCTTAAGCCATATTATTTATAATAAGTTCTCTCTTGAGACACTCGTTGTAATAAGTGTGTGATTGCTACTCTGTTATAAATCCTTCAAGTACTGTGCGTGTCAGCATTACTGATCCAGGGATGACACTGAAGCACAAAGATCGGACCGTTTGAGGTCTGGTCGCTACAAGATGGTATCAGAGTACACGCTAACTGTAGGACACGACCACTAAGCTAAAAGACCTAGATCACTAATCACTCTTCTCATTTCTGACTCCTCATCTTTTCTACTCTTTTAGGATGGCGGATGCAAGGAACTGTTGGGGAACGTAGTAATTTCAAAAAATTTCCTACGCACATGCAAGATCATGGTGATGCATAGCAACGAGAGGGGAGAGTGTGATCTACGTACCCTTGTTGACCGACAGCGGAAGCGTTAGCACAACGCGGTTGATGTAGTCGTATGTCTTCACGGCCCGACCGATCAAGCACCGAAACTACGGCACCTCCGAGTTCTAGCACACGTTCAGGTCGATGACGATCCCCGGACTCCGATCCAGCAAAGTGTCGGGGAAGAGTTCCGTCAGCACGACGGCGTGGTGACGATCTTGATGTACTACCGTCGCAGGGCTTCGCCTAAGCACCGCTACAATATTATCGAGGATTATGGTGGAAGGGGGCACCGCACACGGCTAAGAATATGATCACGTGGATCAACTTGTGTGTCTAGGGGTGCCCCCTGCCCCCATATATAAAGGATCAAAGGGGGGGTGCGGCCCGCCAGGAGGAGGGCGCGCCAGGAGGAGTCCTACTCCCACCGGGAGTAGGATTCCCCCCCTTTCCTAGTTGGAATAGGATTCGGGAAGGGGGAAAGAGGAGAGAGAGAAGGAAGGGGGGCGCCGTCCCCCTCTCCTTGTCCTATTCAGACTAGGGGGGAGGGGCGCGGGGCCCAGCCCTGGCCACCTCTCCTCTCTTCCACTAAAGCCCACTAAGGCCCATATACCTCCCGGGGGGTTCCGGTAACCTCCCGGTACTCTGGTAAAATCCCGATTTCACCTGGAACACTTCCGATATCCAAATATAGGCTTCCAATATATCAATCTTTATGTCTCGACCATTTCGAGACTCCTCGTCATGTCCGTGATCACATCCGGGACTCCGAACAAACTTCGGTACATCAAAAAGCATAAACTCATAATATATCTGTCATCGAAACCTTAAGCGTCCGGACCCTACGGGTTCGAGAACAATGTAGACATGACCGAGACACGTCTCCGGCCAATAACCAATAGCGGAACCTGGATGCTCATATTGGCTCCTACATATTCTACAAAGATCTTTATCGGTCAGACCGCATAACAACATACTTTGTTCCCTTTGTCATCGGTATGTTACTTGCCCGAGATTCGATCGTCGGTATCTCAGTACCTAGTTCAATCTCGTTACCGGCAAGTCTCTTTACTCGTTTCGTAATACATCATCTCGCAACTAACTCATTAGTTGCAATGCTTGCAAGGCTTATGTGATGTGCATTACCGAGAGGGCCCAGAGATACCTCTCCGACAATCGGAGTGACAAATCCTAATCTCGAAATACGCCAACCCAACATTTACCTATGGAGACACCTGTAGAGCTCCTTTATAATCACCAGTTATGTTGTGACGTTTGGTAGCACACAAAGTGTTCCTCCAGTAAACGGGAGTTGCATAATCTCATAGTCATAGGAACATGTATAAGTCATGAAGAAAGCAATAGCAACATACTAAATGATCGAGTGCTAAGCTAATGGAATGGGTCATGTCAATCACATCATTCTCCTAATGATGTGATCCCATTAATCAAATGACAACACATGTCTATGGCTAGGAAACATAACCATCTTTGATCAACGAGCTAGTCAAGTAGAGGCATACTAGTGACGTTTGGTTTGTCTATGTATTCACACAAGTATTATGTTTCCGGATAATACAATTCTAGCATGAATAATAAACATTTATCATGATATAAGGAAATAAAATAATAACATTATTATTGCCTCTAGGGCATTTTCTTTCAGTCTCCCACTTGCACTAGAGTCAATAATCTAGATCACATCGCCATGTGATTCAACACTAATAGTTCACATCACCATGTGATTAACACCCATAGTTCACATCGTCATGTGACCTATACCCAAAGGGTTTACTAGAGTCAGTAATCTAGTTCACATCGTTTATGTGATTAACACCCAAAGAGTACTAAGGTGTGATCATGTTTTGCTTGTGAGATAATTTTAGTCAACGGGTCTGTCACATACAGATTCGTAAGTATTTTGCGAATTCTATGTCTACAATGCTCTGCACGGAGCTACTCTAGCTAATTGCTCCCACTTTCAATATGTATCTAGATCGAGACTTAGAGTCATCCAGATCTGTGTCAAAACTTGCATTGACGTAACTTTTTACGACGAACCTTTTGTCACCTCCATAATTGAGAAATATTTCCTTATTCCACTAAGGATAATTTTGACCGTTGTCCAGTGATCTACTCTTAGATCACTATTGTACTCCCTTGCTTAACACAGTGTAGGGTATACAATAGATCTGGTACACAGCATGGCATACTTTATAGAACCTATGGCTGAGGCATAGGGAATGACTTTCATTCTCTTTCTATCTTCTGTCGTGGTCGGGCTTTGAGTCTTACTCAATTTCACACCTTGTAACACAGCCAAGAACTCTTTCTTTGACTGTTCCATTTTTGAACTACTTCAAAATATTGTCAAGGTATGTACTCATTGAAAAAACTTATCAAGCGTCTTGATCTATCTCTATAGATCTTGATGCTTAATATGTAAGCAGCTTCACCGAGGTCTTTCTTTGAAAAACTTCTTTGAAAACACTCCTTTATGCTTTGCAGAATAATTCTACATTATTTCCGATCAACAATATGTCATTCACATATACTTATCAGAAATGTTGTAGTGCTCCCACTCACTTTCTTGTAAATACAGGCTTCACCGCAAATCTGTATAGAACTATATGCTTTGATCATCTCATCAAAGCACATATTCCAACTCCGAGATGCTTGCACCAGTCCATAGATGGATCGCCGGAGCTTGCACATTTTGTTAGCACCTTTAGGATTGACAAAACCTTCTGGTTGTATCATATACAACTCTTCTTTAATAAATCCATTAAGGAATGCAGTTTTGTTTATCCATTTGCCGGATTTCATAAAATGCGGCAATTGCTAACATGATTCGGACAAATTTAAGCATAGATACGAGTGAGAAACTCTCATCGTAGTCAACACCTTGAACTTGTCGAAAATCTTTTTTTTTGCGACAATTCTAGCTTTGTAGATAGTAACACTACTATCAGCGTCCGTCTTCCTCTTGAAGATCCATTTAATCTCAATGGCTCGCCGATCATTGGGCAAGTCAATCAAAGTCCATACTTTGTTCTCATACATGGATCTCATCTCAGATTTCATGGCCTCAAGCCATTTCACGGAATCTGGGCTCATCATCGCTTCCTCATAGTTCGTAGGCTCATCATGGTCAAGTAACATGACCTCCAGAACTGGATTACCGTACCACTCTGGTGCGGATCTCACTTTGGTTTACCTACGAGGTTCGGTAGTAACTTGATCTGAAGTTACATGATCATCATCATTAGCTTCCTCACTAATCAGTCTAGTAGTCACAGGAACAGATTTCTTTGATGAACTACTTTCAAATAAGGGAGTAGGTACAGTTACCTCATCAAGTTCTACTTTCCTCCCACTCACTTCTTTCGAGAGAAACTCCTTCTCTAGAAAGGATCCATTCTCAGCAATGAATAATTTGCCTTCGGATCTGTGATAGAAGGTGTACCCAACAGTCTCCTTTGGGTATCCTATGAAGACATATTTCTCCGATTTGGGTTTGAGCTTATCAGGATGAAACTTTTTCATATAAGCATCACAACCCCAAACTTTAAGAAACGACAACTTTGGTTTCTTGCCAAACCACAGTTCAGATTGTGTCGTCTCAACAGATTTAGATGGTGCCCTATTTAACGTGAATGCATTTGTCTCTAATGCATAACCCCAAAACGATAGTGGTAGATCGGTAAGAGACATCATAGATCGCACCATATCTAATAAAGTACGGTTATGATGTTCGGACACACCATTACATTGTGGTGTTCTAGGTGGCGTGAGTAGTGAAACTATTTCACATTGTTTTAACTAAAGGTCAAACTCGTAACTCAAATATTTTACTTCTGTGATCATACCGAGAAATTTTTATTTTTGTTACGATGATTCTCCACTTCACTCTGAAATTCTTTGAACTTTTCAAATATTTCAGACTTGTGTTTCATCAAGTAGATATACTCATATCTGCTCAAATCATCTGTGAAGATTAGAAAATAATGATACCTGCCACGAGCCTCAATATTCATCGAATCACATACATCAGTATGTATGATTTCCAACAAATCTGTTACTCTCTCCATAGTACCGGAGAACGGCGTTTTAGTCATCTTGCCCATGAGGCACGGTTCGCAAGTACCAAGTGATTCATAATCAAGTGGTTCCAAAAGTCCATCAGTATGGAGTTTCTTCATGCGCTTTACACCGATATGACCTAAACGGCAGTGCCACAAATAAGTTGCACTATCATTATTAACTTTGCATCTTTTGGTTTCAATATTATGATTATGTGTATCACTACGATCGAGATCCAATGAACTATTTTCATTGGGTGTGTAACCATATAAGGTTTTATTCATGTAAACAGAACAACAATTTATTCTCTTACTTAAATGAATAACCGTATTACAATAAACATGATCAAATCATATTCATGCTCAACGCAAACACCAAATAACACTTATTTAGGTTCAACACTAATCCTGAAATTATAGGGAGTGTGTGATGATGATCATATCAATCTTGGAACCACTTCCAACACACATCGTCACTTCACCCTTAACTAGTCTCTGTTTATTCTGCAACTCCCGTTTCGAGTTACTAATCTTAGCAACTGAACTAGTATCAAATACTGAGGGGTTGCTATAAACACTAGTAAAGTACACATCAATAACATGTATATCAAATATACTTATGTTCACTTTGCCATCCTTCTTATCCGCCAATCACTTGGGGTAGTTCCGCTTCCAGTGACCAGTCCCTTTGCAGTAGAAGCACTTAGTCTCAGGCTTAGGACCAGACTTGGGCTTCTTCACTTGAGCAGCAACTTGCTTGCTGTTCTTCTTGAAGTTCCCCTTTTTTCCTTTGCCCTTTTCTTGAAACTAGTGATCTTGTCAACCATCAACACTTGATGCTCTTTCTTGATTTCTACCTTCATCGATTTCATCATGAAGAGCTTGGGAATCATTTCCGTTATCCCTTGCATATTATAGTTCATCACGAAGTTCTACTAACTTGGTGATGGTGACTAGAGAATTCTGTCAATCACTATTTTATCTGGAAGATTAACTCCCACTTGATTCAAGCGATTGTAGTACCCAGACAATCTAAGCACATGCTCACTGCTTGAGCGATTCTCCTCCATCTTTTAGCTATAGAACTTGTTGGAGACTTCATATCTCTCAACTCGGGTATTTGCTTGAAATATTAACTTCAACTCCTGGAACATCTCATATGGTCCATGACGTTCAAAACGTCTTTGAAGTCCCGATTCTAAGCCGTTAAGCATGGTGCACTAAACTATCAAGTAGTCATCATATTGAGCTAGCCAAACGTTCATAACATCTGCATCTGCTCCTGCAATAGGTCTGTCACCTAGCGGTGCATCAAGGACATAATTCTTCTGTGCAGCAATGAGGATAAACCTCAGATCACGGATCCAATCCGCATCATTGCTACTAACATCTTTCAACACAATTTTCTCTAGGAACATATCAAAATAAACACAGGGAAGCAACAACGCGAGCTATTGATCTACAACATAATTTGCAAAATACTACCAGGACTAAGTTCATGATAAATTTAAGTTCAATTAATCATATTACTTCAGAACTCCCACTTAGATAGACATCCCTCTAATCCTCTAAGTGATTACGTGATCCAAATCAACTAAACCATGTCCGATCATCACGTGAGATGGAGTAGTTTCATTGGTGAACATCACTATGTTGATCATATCTACTATATGATTCACGCTCGACCTTTTGGTCTCCGTGTTCCGAGGCCATATCTGTATATGCTTGGCTCGTCAAGTATAACCTGAGTATTCCGCGTGTGCAACTGTTTTGCACCCGTTGTATTTGAACGTAGAGCCTATCACACCCGATCATCACGTGGTGTCTCAGCACGAAGAACTTTCGCAACGGTGCATACTCAGGGAGAACACTTCTTGATAATTATTGAGAGATCATCTTAAAATGCTACCGTCAATCAAAGCAAGATAAGATGCATAAAAGATAAACATCACATGCAATCAATATAAGTGATATGATATGGCCATCATCATCTTGTGCTTGTGATCTCCATCTTCGAAGCACCGTCGTGATCACCATCGTCACCGGCGCGACACCTTGATCTCCATCGTAGCATCATTGTCGTCTCGCCAATCTTATGCTTCCACGACTATCGCTACCGGTTAGTGATAAAGTAAAGCATTACAGCGTGATTGCATTTCATACAATAAAGCGACAACCATATGGCTCCTGCCAGTTGCCGATAACTCGGTTACAAAACATGATCATCTCATACAATAAAATTTAGCATCATGTCTTGACCATATCACATCACAACATGCCCTGCAAAAACAAGTTAGACATCCTCTACTTTGTTGTTGCAAGTTTTACGTGGCTGCTACGGGCTTAAGCAAGGACCAATCTTACCTACGCATCAAAACCACAACGATAGTTTGTCAAGTTGGTGCTGTTTTAACCTTCGCTAGGACCGGGCGTAGCCACACTCGGTTCAACTAAAGTTGGAGAAACTGTCACCCGCAAGCCACCTATGTGCAAAGCACGTCGGGAGAACCGGTCTCGCGTAAGCGTACGCGTAATGTCGGCCCGGGCCGCTTCGTCCAACAATACCGCCGAACCAAAGTATGACATGCTGGTAAGCAGTATGACATATATCGCCCACAACTCACTTGTGTTTTACTCGTGCATATAACATCAACACATAAAACCTGGCTCGGATGCCACTGTTGGGGAACGTAGTAATTTCAAAAAAATTCCTACGCACACGCAAGATCATGGTGATGCATAGCAATGAGAGGGGAGAGTGTGATCTACGTACCCTTGTAGACCGACAGCGGAAGCGTTAGCACATCGCGGTTGATGTAGTCGTACGTCTTCATGGCCCGACCGATCAAGCACCGAAACTACGGCACCTCCGGGTTCTCGCACACGTTCAGCTCGATGACGATCCCCGGACTCCGATCCAGCAAAGTGTCAGGGAAGAGTTCCGTCAGCACGACGGCGTGGTGATGATCTTGATGTACTACCGTCGCAGGGCTTCGCCTAAGCACCGCTACAATATTATCGAGGATTATGGTGGAAGGGGGCACCGCACACGGCTAAGAATATGATCACATGGATCAACTTGTGTGTCTAGGGGTGCCCCCTGCCCCCGTATATAAAGGATCAAAGGGGGGGTGCGGCCGTCCAGGAGGAGGGCGCGCCAGGAGGAGTCCTACTCCCACCGGGAGTAGGATTCCCCCCTTTCCTAGTTGGAATAGGATTCGGGAAGGGGAAAGAGGAGAGAGAGAAGGAAGGGGGGGGGGGGGGCGCCGCCCCCCTCTCCTTGTCCTATTCGGAATAGGGGGGGAGGGGCGCGTGGCCCAGCCCTGGCCACCTCTCCTCTCTTCCACTAAAGCCCACTAAGGCCCATATACCTCCCGGGGGGTTCCGGTAACCTCCCGGTACTCTGGTAAAATCCCGATTTCACCCGGAACACTTCCGATATCCAAATAGAGGCTTCCAATATATCAATCTTTATGTCTTGACCATTTCGAGACTCCTTGTCATGTCTGTGATCACATCCGGGACTCCGAACAAACTTTGGTACATCAAAAAGCATAAACTCATAATATATCTGTCATCGAAACCTTAAGCGTGCGGACCCTACGGATATGAGAACAATGTAGACATGACCGAGACACGTCTCCGGTCAATAACCAATAGCGGAACCTGGATGCTCATATTGGCTCCTACATATTCTACGAAGATCATTATCGGTCAGACCGCATAACAACATACTTTGTTCCCTTTGTCATCGGTATGTTACTTGCCCGAGATTCGATCGTCGGTATCTCAATACCTAGTTCAATCTCGTTACCGGCAAGTCTCTTTACTCGTTTTGTAATACATCATCTCGCAACTAACTCATTAGTTGCAATGCTTGCAAGGCTTATGTGATGTGCATTACCGAGAGGGCCCAGAGATACCTCTCCGACAATCGGAGTGACAAATCCTAATCTCGAAATACGCCAACCCAACATTTACCTTTGGAGACACCTATAGAGCTCCTTTATAATCACCCAGTTACGTTGTGACGTTTGGTAGCACACAAAGTGTTCCTCCGGTAAATGGGAGTTGCATAATCTCATAGTCATAGGAACATGTATAAGTCATGAAGAAAGCAATAGCAACATACTAAACGATCGGGTGCTAAGCTAATGGAATGGCTCATGTCAATCACATCATTCTCCTAATGATGTGATCCCATTAATCAAATGACAACACATGTCTATGGCTAGGAAACATAACCATCTTTGATCAACGAGCTAGTCAAGTAGAGGCATACTAGTGACGTTTGGTTTGTCTATGTATTCACACAAGTATTATGTTTCCGGATAATACAATTCTAGCATGAATAATAAACATTTATCATGATATAAGGAAATAAAATAATAACATAATTATTGCCTCTAGGGCATATTTCCTTCAGGAACAAGTTCACAGAACCGGATGAAGATACACCCTTTGGACGCCACCTGAAGGAAGTCACTAAGTACCTGAACATCGGAGTACCAAGCTTCACCGGGACCTACAACGCCACTTTACCCGAAGAGGAGCGCTGGATGATTCAAGTTCAAGTTCCAGTAAGGACGTTCATGCCAGTCACCGCGCCCATAGAGTTTTCCTTTGATGCACCAACCTAGAGTCTAGGAAAGAGCATGGCATCCCACATCGCCATGGGACGTATTGGAGAAGTTTACCGCAATGATCTCAAGGATACTATCTACCAGATTTGTGGGCACCGAGATGAGCACTGGGAAATGATCAGCACCAAGAAGGATAGATCAATCACAGCTTTATCAAGGAGTTAAACCAGCACATTCGACGTCAGGAGAACTAGATGTGCGCAGACATGATAGATCTGAAGAAGGCGATGACAAGAATCACGGAACTGGAGGAAGAACTCAAGGCTACACATGAAGATTATGAGGAGGAAATCATCGTACTAGTGGAGAAGAATGACGACCTGATCAAGAAGATCGGAATATTTATGGGAGACCCTACACCAGTAGAAGAAGACAAAGAACCCAAGGAGATTCGCCTGGAAGACTACATCATCATCGACGACACCGACTCTGACCTGCGCGAGGATGACTATGTTAACGAAGCTGGAGCAGATATCGTGGAGTCTGCAACCGAAGAATATTTCTAGTAGACCACCCCATCAGTAGTAGTATTCCACCATGTAAATAGAGTAGTCCGAGCACTTTTGCGATAGTTAGACCGATTGTATGCCCTTGTTTGATTGAATGAAGTGATTTTGTTTGCATTTGCCTCATGTGCATATGGGTAGTGTTTTCTCTCTACACCTCTCTCTATTCTTAAATCTCATCTTTTCTAAACCCATCAGATGCCTCCGAGACGTGACAATGGATTTGCTTTCCCACCGGAGCTCACTCAGTTGATCCAGTAGCAGAATGCATTGATGCAGTTGCTAGTCCAGAATCAGAATCAGGGGAACAACAACAACAACAACAACAACCCACCACCACCACCTGTTGATCACTTAACTCGTTTCCTTAGGCTAAATTCGTCGGTGTTCTCTAGTAGCACCAAGCCTATAGTAGCAGATGATTGGCTCCACAAGGTTGGAAGCGAGTTAACCACTACAGGATGTACTGATGCTGAGAAGGTGCACTTTGCCGCACATCAGTTGGATGGACCAGCAGCATCATGGTGGGAGAATTACACTGTCACCTACCCTATAGCCATGGTGACATGGGACCAATTTCAGCAGGCTTTCCGTACAACCCATGTTTTAGCAGGAGCTATGGCCATGAAGAAGCGTGAGTTTCGCAACTTGCGCCAAGGAGGACGGACAGTTGGCCAATACGTGGATGACTTTAGTAAGTTAGCACGTTATCCCCGGATGACGTTGCTACAGATGCAGATAAGCAGGAGAAGTTTCTGGAAGGACTGAATGATGAGTTGAGCATGCAGTTGATGGTAGCAACCTTCAACAACTACCAGAAACTGGTAGATCATGCTCTTATAATTGAAGGGAAGCAGCAGCAGATTGAGAACCGCAAGAGAAAGTATGGACAAGGGAAGTACAATTCAGGAGCTCAGCAGATGCCACGTTTTACCCCGAAATCGGGAGGACATTTTTAGCATACCCATGGAGGAGGAAGTTCGCATAACCATAATGGCCCCAAGAATGGTAATGGGAATGGGGGAAGTGACTGCCAGAACCGTACCAACCCGTCAACCGCAGCCAAGAGAGACCTGAGCCAAGTCACTTGCTTTAAGTGTCAGAAGACCGGACATTATGCCAATGAATGTCCTGAAGCCCAGAATGGAAATGACAATGGAAGCTCTGGGAAAAAGCCGAACCCTTTCAATAGGGGACAGGTGAACCACGTTAATGTGGAGGAGGTTGAAGCCCAGCTAGATGCAGTAATAGGTAAGTTTTTGGTTAAGTCTTTTACTGCAATCGTTCTTTTCGATACTGGTGCATCGCATTCATACATATCAAGGGGATTCGTGGATAAGTATAACCTGCCCACCAAGGTTCTTAGAACACCTATGTTAGTAAGCTCACCAGGAGCGGAGTATATGGCCAGTAAAGGATGTTTTCAAGTGCCATTGAGTATAGGTAGGCATGTTTTTCCCTCGGATTTAATCATTTTGGAATCGCAAGGTTTGGATGTAATTCTGGGTATGGATTGGCTGTCGATGTATGGAGGCAACATCGATTGCGCCAGTAAGTTGATTTTGCTTACCACCCAGAAGGAAGAAGGATCAAGTATGTGTCACGGCATGAGCCGAAGAGGACACAAGTAAATTCCCTAACAGGAGTTGTACAGGAGGAAGTACCGGTGGTACATGATTTTCTGGATGTATTTCCAGAAGAGTTGCCAGGCATGCCACCGGGTAGAGACATTGAGTTTTTGATTGAGCTTTTGCCAGGCATAGGACCAATATCTAAGAGATCGTATAGAACGCCTGCAAAGGATTTGGAGGAGATTAAGAAGCAGATTAAGGAGTTACTAGATAAGGGATATATTCGCCCAAGTTCGTCACCTTGGGGATCACCAGTACTTCTAGTGGAAAAGAAGGATGGATCGTTAAGGATGGTTGTTGATTATCGAGGATTGAATGAGGTGACGATCAAGAATAAGTACCCACTACCGATGATCAATGATTTGTTTGACCAATTGCAAGGAGCTAAGGTATTTTCCAAGATCGATTTGCGATCATGATACACCAGTTGAAGATTCGAGAGCAGGACATACCTAAGACAGCTTTTCCCACAAGGTATGGGCTGTATGAGTATACCGTTATGTCATTTGGCCTGACTAACACACCTGCCTATTTTATGAACATGATGAACAAGGTGTTTATGGAGTTTTTGGATAAGTTCGTCGTAGTGTTCATTGATGATATTCTAGTTTACTCGAAGAATGAAGAAGAACATAAGGAACATTTGCGTTTGGTACTTGGTAAGCTCAGAGAACATCAGTTATATGCCAAGTTCAGCAAATGTGATTTTTGGTTGAAGGAAGTTGGATTCCTCGGACATGTTATATCCGAAGAAGGAATAACAGTAGATCCCACGAAGGTTGTCACTGTGACAAATTGGGAAGCCCCAACAACAGTTGGAGAGATCCGGAGTTTTCTTGGACTCGCAGGATACTACCGGAGATTCATTGAAAATTTCTCGAAGATTGCAAAACCTATGACAGAGTTATTGAAGAAGGATACCAAGTTCAAATGGACTGAGGAATGTGAAGCCAGTTTCCAGGAGTTGAAGAAACATTTGGTTACCTCGCCAGTGTTGATTCTGCCAGATCAGCGCAAGGATTATGAGGTGTATTGCGACGCTTCACGTCGAGGATTTGGAGCAGTGCTTATGCAGGAGGGAAGAGTTGTTTCGTATGCTTCACGACAGCTTAAGCCCCATGAGTTGAATTATGCTACACATGATTTGGAGTTAGCAGCCGTAGTGCATGCATTGAAGACTTGGAGACATTTTCTCATTGGAAACCATTGTGAGGTATACACAGATCACAAGAGTTTGAAGTACATCTTCATGCAGAAGGAGTTGAATCTCAGGCAAAGGAGATGGTTGGAGCTCATCAAGGATTATGACATGAGATTGCACTATCATCCCGGAAAGGCTAACGTAGTAGCCGATGCGTTGAGCCGCAAGAGCCATGTCAACACACTCTTGACCGGAGAGATTACCAAAGGAGTTGGCCGAGGACCTTCCTGAGCTATGTTTGGAGATAGTTCCGAGAGGCTATGTAGCAGCATTGGAGGTTCAGTCTACTTTGATGGATAGGATCAGAGGAGCTCAGAAAGACTGACAAGGAGATTGCCTCTATTAAAGAGAAAATGAGCAAAGGAAAAGCTAAAGGATTTCGTGAGGATGAACATGATACCTTATGGTTTGAGGACCGTGTTTATGTGCCCAATGACCCGGAGACCAGGAAGCTAATTCTGCAAGAGGCCCATGACTCACCGTACTCGATTCACCCAGGAAATACCAAGATGTATTTGGATTTGAAGGATACTTTCTGGTGGACCAGAATGAAGAAAGATATTGCGGAGTATGTAGCAGTTTGTGATGTATGTTAGAGAGTAAAAGCAGAATATCAGAAGCCAGCAGGATTGCTACAGCCATTGCCGATACCCGAATGGAAGTGGGATAAGATAGGCATGGATTTTATCACGGGATTACCCAGGACCCGTTCAGGCTATGACTCGATATGGGTTGTAGTCGATCGTTTGACGAAGGTAGCTCATTTCATCCCAGTGAAGACTATTTACAGCAGTGCCAAGTTGGCTAAGATATACATGACCAGGATCGTATGTCTGCATGGAGTTCCGAGGAGCATTGTATCAGATAGAGGAACCCAGTTTACCTCAAAGTTCTGGAATCAGTTGCATGATACTTTGGGTACCAGGCTAGAGTTCAGTACAGCTTTTGATCCGCAGATAGATGGACATACCGAGAGAGTCAATCAGATTTTGGAGGATATGCTGAGAGCTTGTGCGCTAGATTATGGATCTAGTTGGGACGATAATTTGCTATATGCAGAGTTCTCTTACAACAACAATTATCAATCCAGTTTGAAGATGGCCCCTTTTGAAGGCTTGTACGGAAGGAGGTGTAGAACCCTGTTGTTGTGGGATGAAGTTGGAGACCGCCAGTTGTTTGGACCGGATTTAATTACGGAGTCTGAACGGAAGGTGAAGTTCATTCGCGATAGGCTCAAGGTAACCCAATCTAGGCAAAAGAGCTATGCAGATTCTAAATGCAAGGAGACAGTTTACGAAGTCGGAGACAGAGTTTATCTTCGTGTATCCCCGCTTCAAGGAGTTAAGCGCTTTGGAGTTAAGGGAAAGTTAGCGCCACGTTTTGTGGGACCATACAAAGTTTTGGAGCGTATGGGAGAAGTTGCTTACAAGTTGGAGTTGCCTGAAGAATTGTCAGGAGTTCACGATGTGTTCCATGTTTCCCAGTCGAAAAAGTGCCACGCAGAGATGGCGGATATACCGCTGAGAGATACAGTGCCGCTGGAAGCGATTCAGTTGGATAGTAATTTGACCTACGAGGAGAAACCAGTCAAGATACTCGAGTTTGCCAGCCGAGTTACCCGCATCAAGGTTATCAAGTTTTGTAAAGTTCAGTGGAGCCACCACACCGAGGAGGAAGCCACCTGGGAGCGAGAGGAAGATTTGCTGAAGGACCACCCTCACCTATTTTCTAGCCAACCCGAATCTCGAGGGCGAGATTCATCTTAAGGGGGGTAGGTTTGTAACATCCCAAATTTTCAATTTGGAATGTTATACATAGATCATCATTGCATATCATATTTTATTGCATTTTGGTTGATCCTAGAAATTCCACACAACTCAAGGACCTACGGAGAGAGTTGGGGATTTCATTATTCTCATATTTGAGTTTTCTCAAATTTTGAAAATAGGATCATTTAATTTAATTTATTTTATTTTCAATTATTTCAATTATAAAAATATGAGAGAGGGAATAAAATGACTTTCCCAAAATAAAGAAATATTGAGGATTTAATAATAAAGATCAAATAAGATTTTATTTTGGAGTTTTTCGCTGTTTTATTTGAATTTAGGAAAAATGCGTGTTTTTCAAAATTTCATTTAGGCCCCAAATAAATGTTCACTTTGTCTGGCTTGATTTTAGAAGTCGAGAAAAAATTATTTCAGGATTTTTGGCATCCGTTCAGTATTTGTTTTCTTTCTTTTTCTACACGTCATTTTTTTTAAAAGAGTCGACCGACTTAGGGCCGTACTCGGCCAGGACTTCTTGGGCCGGCCTTTAAAAGCCGCCGCCCGAGGCCCGTTCAACCCGCCCCACCCGAAAACCCTAACCCTAGCCGGATCCGGCCGCTCGCGCCGCCCCGCGCTGGAGCACGCCGCCGCCGCCGCCCGCGCCGCCTTGCCGGAGCCCGCCGCCGACGTCGCCAGTAATTGCTGCCGCCGCCGTCGCCGGTAACCGCCGCCGCCGCCGCCGTCGATTTTCTACGGAGAACCGATCGGTTTTTCATTACAACTCGCATTTTATTTTTTTTTAGATTGGTTTTTTCGGTTTAATTATTTAGAGGACGTTCGTCCATACGTTTGTTTTAACGAACGGTTTTTGCCATTTAGACGCAGACAACGAACGTTCGTTCGTTAGCTTGTTCGTCGTTTTTCTTTTTCTCGGATTTTCCGCGATTATTTCTGATCGTGATTTCTGATCCTATTTTCGTTTTAGTATAACTTTTTGCTCGTTAATCGGAATCAGGCGATTCAAGCGCCTAGAGTTTTGTCTCGAAACCCTCTTTCCATTTAACCAACTCAAACAAGTTTTTGCTTCTGTAAAATTTGACTTAGACCTAGATTAGTAAATGAAGCTTGTTTCTTTCGCCGTTTGCCTTTCGTCTCTTCGTTTGTTTTGTTTCTTTTGCAACCGGAGTTCTTAAGTTGAACTTTTTGATTAGATCTCTTATTTGAGTTTTACCTGTGCATTAGATGAGTACTTATTGTATGCTTGTTTGTTTGTTTGCGTTAGAGTACCCGGAGTGCGCCGCTTGCTACTTCGAATCTGTAGGTTTCACGGATCATCAGCAAGGCAAGTAACACTTTGATCATACCTCTTACTACCCATTTTTATTGCATTAGATCAATCCTCAAACATTGCATGATTAGGATCTAATTAAATTGTGGGTTTTGGGAAAGTAGATGAGGTAGTACCTATTAGCTGTTTTATTATCAAACCCTTGGGAGTTACTTCTACGTTTGCTTATATTGCCATGCTATGCTAGTAGACATGGATTGGGTGAGTGTATCCATGACAGATGTGAGATTGTTAATTAATGGTTTATTTAAGGTGGCAACTTTAATACACATCTGGGTGGATTGAGGCACCTGGGTATTCCAGCGATTGCATGTTTTCTTTATGGACCGCCACCCAGGCTCAAAGGGATCATGAGATTATTCATACTAGAAACTTCCGTGTGCAGCCACAAGCTACTATGGGCTCTAGCATAGTTGATTAAGTCGTGCGAACTCTTAAAATGGTAGACTAGAAGATGTAGGGGAAAGTAGGTGTAACGGTCTACCCGATCGTAAGTTGCTACCGCTTCTTAAAGACTATGTCTCGGTCATCCGTTTCTCAAACACCATGTAGTGCGAGAATCCCAACGGAGGAGATCGAGTCTTGTGGGAAAAGTGTGCAAACCTCTGTAGAGTGTAAAAACTAATCATGGTTAGCCGTGTCCCCGGTAATGGACAACTTGAGTATCTAGTTCTTGGATTATCATGTGAATCTCATCATGTTACTTTAATTAATTTTGTTGGGTTTTTTTAATGATGATGCTTAATTGGGATTGAGAGGGTGTCTACACTCTCAATGTTTAACAACTACCATGATAGTTAAATAAAATTTATTCCTTTGCAGTAGGGAAAAATTGGCTTTACGCAAAACTGTAACCATAGAGCTTTCCACCAGCCATATATGCATGTAGTATAGCCTATTTCTGTTCATTACTCTCTATGTGTTACATTGCCAGCATATTCCATGTGTTGGTCCATTTTCGGGCTGCAACGTTCATGTTGCAGACTTTTCAGATGATGAGTAAGGTGCCTTTAGGTCGTGGTTCTATACTCAGTGATGCCGTTGGAGTTGATGGACTCACTTATCTTCCAAGCCTTCCGCTGTTATCGTTATTAGATGGCCTTAAGCCATATTATTTGTAATAAGTTCTCTCTTGAGACACTCGTTGTAATAAGTGTGTGATTGCTACTCTGTTATAAATCCTTCAAGTACTGTGCGTGTCAGCATTACTGATCCAGGGAGGACACTGAAGCACAGAGATCGGACCGTTTGAGGTCTGGTTGCTACATGCGACTTCCAGGTGGACATTCTTCGTGGCGTCGACGGGCAGTCGCCGGGCCACCGGTGCTTGAAAGAGGTTCCGGCCATGGAGGCGCTGATTAAGGTTGCAGGCAATGAGGAGCCCGGGCGCGCGGGCTAGAGGAGTACGGTGATGTCGTCCGCGAGCTTCTTGAGTATGGTGAACTTGTTGGTGGTGGCAACGATCATCTGGTCCAACTGAGAGTCGTAGTTGGCGTTGACGATGGCCATCCACCAGCCAGTCGCTAACACCGTCTGGAGACGATCCTCGGTGCCATGTCGCAGGCCGGCATCATGTACCATCTGGCACAGCCGCTGGCCGCTCGCGCGCATCGCCGCCATGGGTCTAGAGCAAGGACTTTTGCGCATATTGTAGGTGCTTAGGCAAATGCTTAGGTGCGTACGATGTGGTAGATGCATTGGAATGGAGGGGCGCCTTTATATGAGGGCAAACTGCGTTGCATTCACATCATGCAGCCTCTTTTGCCGGTCCTCCTCACATTACTTCCCTCATGCATTAATTGAAGGAGGATGCATTAGCTGTTCAACATTTCGGGAACCGCTACTCCCTCCCTCGTCTGCATTAAAGCCGTATCAGGAACTGCAGTGCCTGTTGTCAAATCGAGTAGTGCTGCGCCGCCCGCTGCATGCCCAGCTGAACACGCCTCCTCGCCTCCATTAAACCCGCATACAAACCGAGAAACCTACTCCGGCCACACGTCCGTTCATGAGCGGGCCGGAATTAAACGCAACACCAGCCGAGCTCCTCCCACCCGCCTTAGTTTAAATGAGGCCAGACGCCGGCCAAGCTCCTACCGTCCGCCCTCTATTTACACGAGGCCAGACAGATAGCGGGCAAGAATCACACCCCTCCGCCGCTCCCCCATCTCCTCCTTCACAATTTTCTCCACTCTTCTGATGGCTGCCGAGGAGCCATACTCTGGCATATTACCCTGCTGAGTGGCCCGCCGAGCCCTCCGGATACGAGCAAGGCCGCTAGGTGCTTCACCAACCTCGCTTGGCCCGACGGAGCCAGTTGCCGCCCCAAGCAGGCTTGTGGTTCAGCAACTCGCCGCTCTAGTTCAGCTCGATGAGGAGTGGCGAGTTGCTCCACGCCAGCACGGCGGCGAGCACACCGGTACGGGCGTCGTTGCTGCCGCGTCGTACCGTGCCACTAGTGTCCGTGGGCGCGCCTCCCGTGCCTGCAGCAGCGCCATGCAGGCAGAGACAGAAGCCGGGTGTGTGGAGAGCGATGAGTCGGTGGCCAGCTTCTCCGTGTCTGCCGCCATCATCGAGGAGAAGTAGAACACGGGAGGCCGCCGCCACTTGGGTCCCATGAAGGCCACTGCTGAGGCGACGACTGCGCATTTAGGTGGTTTCTTTGTTGCTTCGTCTCTTCCGAGGACCTTCGTCGACCCCGCAAGTGTCTGCCGGACATGAGGAAGACAAAGGGATCTGCAGGCGGCCATTTAGATTATGTACTCCCTCTCCAGCTGGCGGGAAATATTTGTTCTAAGAATGGATAAATTGTATGTATCCATAACTAAGAGCATCTCCAACAGCCGCGCCAAACTAGCGCTGCGCCGCAAAATTTCCCATTTTAGCGCGCGCACAACCGGTATAGTTGCTCCAGTGGGCGCACAAAAACCACGCGCGCGGCATATCTAGTTCAGCGCGTGGGCCGAAACTGCATCGCGCGACGCTTATTTGCCGCGCTCACTCCCGCGCGCTGTACTCTCGCGCGCTCGCTCGCAACTCACCCCCTCTCCAGCCACGGCGCCGCCGCCACCCGAGCCATCCGGCGACCGGTCCGGCGCTTCCCCGGCCTATCCCCACGCTGTGGCGGCTTCCTCCGTCCCCTCTAGTCACCGCTGCCCCTCGCGCGCGTCCGTCCTCCGACGAACAGTGCCCGGGCGCTCGCTGGCGCTCGGCGCCCGCAAGGTGTTCAACAAAACGCCTGCAAGGTATGTATTGCTCAAACTTCATGAATTTGGTGCATGTTGATTGTAGTTTTTATAGCATAGTATTGAACATTTTAGATGAGTTCGTCCTATGATTCCTCTGAAGAAGAATTTGATATGGAAGAGGAGGAGGATCTTGCAATGATCCTAGCTATGCACATCAATAAAAAACCGAAGCACAGTGGTTCGGTTATGGGTCGGCAGAAAATTTGGAGGGATAGGATTGATGCCCATAATAGATTTATGAGGCACTATTTCATGGAGAATCCCACATACCCGGAGTCGTACTTTCGTCACCGGTTTAGGATGAGCACCGAGTTGTTCAGGCGCATTGCAGAGAAACTAGCGAGCCATGACCGGTTTTTTCAGCAAAGGAGGAATGCTGCCGGAGAGCTCGGGCATAGCACCTTTCAGAAGGTGACAGCCGCTTTGCGTATGTTGGCATATGGTATCCCAGCCGATTTAGTTGATGATCACTTGGCTATGGGTGAGAGCCAAGCCATCATGTGTGTCAAGTGCTTTGCAGTCGGAATTGTGCAAGTGTTTGGCGAGGAGTATTTGAGATCTCCCAATGCTGAAGACACCGCAAGGCTATTGGAGATGAACAAAGCTCGCGGCTTTCCTGGTATGCTTGGCTCAATTGATTGCATGCATTGGAGTTGGAAGAATTGTCCAAAGGCATGACATGGGCAATTCCACGGCCAAAAAAAGGGTTCCACTATAATCCTTGAAGCGGTGGTCGATCAAGAGACTTGGATTTGGCATGCATTCTTTGGAATGCCTGGATCTTTGAATGGCATCAATGTTGTCAACCGGTCACCACTGATGAATAAGATTGCAAATGGTGATTTGCCACCGGTGCAGTTTGTGGCAAATGGCCGTACATACAACTATGGCTATTATCTAGCGGATGGCATCTATCCAAAGTGGCAAACCTTTGTGAAGCCATTGGAAAAGCCGGAAGGTAAGAAAAAACTTGATTTCCACAATGCTCAGGCGGCGGCTAGAAAAGATGTGGAGAGAGCTTTTTGGATTTTGCAAGCCCCATTTGCTATTGTGAGAGGACCGGCTAGATTTTGGGATCAAAAAATGCTTTGGTACATCATGCACGCTTGTGTGATCATGCATAACATGATCATCGAGAATGAGCGTGGCCAAGATGTAGACTACACTCAGTATGAGCTCTTGGGACATCCCGTGCAAGTGCGACGGACGGCTGAAAGGGTGGCCCGTTTTGTTGCCTCCTATCATGCCATTCGACGTCCCACAACGCATGATGATCTTCAAAAGGATCTCATTGAGGAGTGGTGGGCATGGAATGGACGACAAAGAGCATCATGATTTGTGTGTTCGATATTGTATTGTTGAACTATTTGTTGTATTGTTGAACTATTTGTTGTATTGTTGAACTATTTGTTGTATTGTCGAACTATCTTTTGTATTGAACGATAAACTATTTGTTTGAGTTGTAATAACGAAAATGAACTATTTATTTTGATTTATTTTGTTTGTGTTTGATCTTTTTGCTTCTGTTTTGACATGCATATGTTGTTTGTACGAGAGTCGCACGCGCTACATTTTTACGCGCTGCTGGAGTTGCACGCGCGCTGCATTTTAGCGCAGCTGCTGGAGCCAGCGCTGCCCGCCGCGCCAAACCAGGCGATGGGCGCGTGGCAAAGTAGTTTTTAGCACGCGGCGCGTTCGGCGGCTGTTGGAGATGCTCTAAAATAAGTATAGATACATTCATTTCTAGGACAAGTATTTCCGGATGGAGGGAGTATTAATTATACCAAGAGAGCCGGATTGGCACCGCTTATTTCATGTAAATGTAATGAAATCCATCATGTTTATATGAAGATCCGCCTTTTTTATATGAAATCCTTCATGCTTATATGAAATCAGTCCATGTTTGCACGAATTTCATCTGGTTGGTTAGAGTTGTGAAAATGTATGCCGCTAGCATTTGATGTCGTCCTCCGCGGAAGGAAGAGGGAGGAAATTTGCCGGCTGCCATTGGAGATGATCTTATGCTGGAAATAATAGAGTGACATCCAATCCATTTGAGTTAATTGCGTGTATGATTGTCCCTCTATAAAAAGTTAATTGCATGTACAGTGTACACGTGACTTGCAGGGTGGCTACAGCTTCGTATAGAAAGTTAAAAAGAAACAAGTCCATCTGTAATCTTGTATTCTAAGTACTCTCTGGGTTCCACTATCAGTACAGTAGAGAAAGAAGTATATATTAAATAAGTAATATATAATATAAAAATCTAAAGTTAAAGACAGAATTCGAAGTCATGTCATCGTGTTGCGAGCATCCTGTGCTAACCAGTCCAGCACATTTTTGTTGTAGACCATGCTGGAGATATATCTCCATGTCTACTCTTATACTCCATCCATTCCTAAATACACCCTCTGTTCCCAAATATAAGACCTTTTAGGGATTCCACTATAGACTATATACAGAGCAAAATGAATGAATCTACACTCTAAAGTATGTCTATATATATCCGTATGTAGTTTATAGTAGAATCTCTAAAAGGTCTTATATTTAGGAACAGAGAGAGTATTTGTCTTTTTCAGATTTCAAATGGACTACCACATACAGATGTGTATGTAGACATATTTTAGAGTGTCGATTCACTCATTTTGCTCCATATGTAGTCACTTGTTGAAATCTCTAAAAAGACAAATATTTAGGAATGGAGGGAGTAGAAAATAGAGTTGGTGATGATGGTGTGCATGACATCCTACAATATAGGCCGTCGGATTTATATCTAACGGATAGGAAGGAAACTATGGCAATTTTGCAAAAATATACCCACACCCCTCTCCACGTTCGCAAATACGACCTTCCCCCGTTCATCCTTTTCTCTCACAAGATAAACTACTCATACAAATGCATCTTGATGTTCCGTGCAATGCACGGCCATCTAGCTAGTTTCTTTTAAAATAGTTACAGCGATAATTGGGTTGAAGTGATATATTTTATGTCTGCCCCAAATGATTTCAAATTCACTAGTAGTAACAAAGAAAAGGTTGCCTTGTTAATTAAGAGAATAATATTTCCACAAATCTAATCTACTGACACATTTAGGCAACATGACATCATGCATGGCTCGGCGATTATTCGAACCGTTTTTCTTTAACTAGCCCTGCACATAACGCGAGGCAGTTTCTTGACACGTCTTGTCAAAGCAGAGATCGTGTTCCCCTTATTACGGGATTCTCATCAATACAGGCGTGGGTAACCCAAACGCGCCATCGATTACGACGGTTGGGGGATAAGCGAGTTTTACCAGGCTAGTGGGGGCGCATAGTTTCGGCCGCCCTTATAAAGGGATAAGGTTTAACCTTTCTCTACCCACGCCTTCTTCCTCCTTGCTCATCCATTCTTGCGCACTTGAGCTCCAACGCCCAAGCCCACATCCTTCCCCTCAATCTTCTCCAAACATGTCCGGAGTAGGGGGCAAATGGATGGCTTCCTCCGTTACGGAGGGGCACATCAAAAAGCTGCGCGGCGCCAGATACTTAGCCGCGAATATCGCACATCGACTGCCTGCTGCAGGGCAGATCGTTCCTAACCCGGAACCTCATGAGAGGGTAGTTTTCCTCCACCACTTCCTCCGCGGACTGGGGTTTCCCCTTCATCCATTCGTCCGTGGTCTCATGTTCTACTACGGGCTGGACTTTCATGATCTGGCCCCGAACTTCATCCTCAACATTTCGGCGTTCATCATCGCCTGTGAGGCTTTCCTCCGCGTCCGGCCCCACTTCGGCCTATGGCTGAAGACCTTCAACATCAAGCCGAAGGTGGTGGGAGGTCAGTAAGCAGAATGCGGCGGAGACATGGTGGGCAAGATGCCCAATGTCACATGGCTTGAGGGCTCCTTCGTGGAGACCATAAAGGGGTGGCAATCGGCCTGGTTCTACATCACCGAGTCGCGCGACACCAAATGGGCGGCATCCCCTGAGTTTCGATCCGGATTCCCTACACGGCTCACTTCCTGGAAATAGAAGGGCTTGTCGTGGGGTGCATCGGTGGAGCAGGACGGACTCCAGAAATGTATCCGGAATATGGCGAGCAAGAAGCTTAAGCTCGTCAACGTAGTCCAGGTCATGCTCTTCCGTCGGATCCTCCCGTGCCAACAACGGGATTTCAATTTATGGGAGTTCGACCCGGCCCGGCACCAGACTCTCAACGAGCTCTTCGACACGATGCACAAGGACGTCTGGAGTGTGCTGTTTAAAGGCGCCGAGGTCCCTCCTTCTCTCACCAAGGACCGCGGGCTAAGCGCGAAGCGTCCTGCAAATCTGGTAAGTTTTGCACATCTGGTAGGATATTTACTTCCCGTTGGTTAACCACATGAAAGGTCTGAGTTCCCCTGCCTTTGACAGGACTGGGTGGAGGCATCGGAGCAGATCAACTGTCCGGCCCCTCTGCCCGAAGACACTACAGACGCTCTCCTGGCGGAGATGCTAACTCCGGCTCCTTACCAGGTGCCGGAGAAGAACAAGAAGGCCAAGGCAACATAAAAGAGTTCCCGACGCCAGGTGTTATCGGACTCATCGTCCAATAACTCTACTACGCACTCCTCCCCCGAGGACGAGGAGGAAGATGAAGACGCTCCCCCTCTAGTCGGGGGAGACAAGAAAAGGAAAGCCACCCAACTAGGGGGGGCGAAGGGTCCAAGAAGGGAGGGACTCTCCTTCCGGATAGTTCCACCACCACCGCCGGAGGCGAAGACGAGTGGCTGCTCAGGGCCAAGCCCCTGGCGAAGTCATAAGTATTAGGATACTAGAATAACTCATAGCATTCCTTTGTCGCACTGCTTCCCCTAACGCCGAATTGTGATTATGCAGACCGCCCCTAGCCCATATCGACATATCTTTGTCGGACGGCTCCCTGGACTCGTCGGACATGGATAGCGATCCACTTCCAACCACCAGCTCCCCTTGCCCTACGGACAACGCTGAGGTGTTGTCTCAAGAGGCACCGACTCGAGGCGAGACAGTCACGGAGATGCCTCAAGGCGACCTTCCGGACTCTGGGAGCAGAGGGAGCAAGGCCCCCGAGGGCTCCGAGTTTGGCCCTCAGCCGAACACCGCGCCGGAACCTCCAGCGGTTCCGGACTCAGGCAGACGGCCACCTTCCAAGAGGGGCAAGACGCCTGTGCCGGTGACCTCTGTCCATCCAGAGGCACCAGACAATCTGCTGGGAGTGCTTCGCAGCGCTTCCATCGACGAGTAGCACCACACTATTATGAGTGCGATGGTCCAGAAAGTTCAGTCCGCCAAGAGCGGACTGACAGAAGCCTGTGCGAGCCTTCTAACAGGCTTTGAGGTAAGTATTTAAAATATACGAAAAATATTACCGCATAGAAAGTAGCCCCTGATGCTCTGTTCGGTGTTCACAATGGAAAGCTGAATAGAGGATCAAACAATATCGCAGGAGTCTAATATAAGTATGTATGTATGCATATGCAGGCTTTGCTGCTGACCTCTACCGCACTGACTGCGGAGGTCGCTGTATTGAAGCAGGTCCTCAAAGGGTCCCAGAAAGAGCTCGACCTTGCTAAGAGGCAGCTCGAGGAGAACAAAGGTAAGTAGTACCTAGTCTATGATATATAAAAAGAGTGCGATTGCAAAATGACAGGATCACCATAAATTTTCCAGGGGCCACGACCGAGGTGGCGACCCTGAAGCAAGCGCTATCCGAGGCTGAAAACAAAGCGGCCAAGGAGCGCACTGAGCGGGAAAGGCAGGAGGCTCGAGTGGGCGAGGTGCAGCAAGAGCTCCACGCTCTCGTGACGAAACACGGGGCATTAGAGCTTGACTTGAAGACGCGAGAGTCCGAGCTTGTCGCGGCCCTCAAGAGCGCAAAGAATGCCAAGGCAGAAGCCCAAAAGGCCCTCCAGGAGATTGATGCGATGAAGAAGATAGCGGCGGGTAAGGCATTCTATATGCAAAGAAAGCATGCGAAAGTAAATTACTTGTTACTTACCCAAATCCAGAGCTCTCCAGGAGTATTCGCAGATTTGCCCCACAGCGTGTCGGATGCCGCACAGTTTTACTAGGCCGAGGAGGGAAGCTCAACGGAGAAGCTGTTCTGGTCTCAGTATACCGGGACTGAACACCCGGTGCCTACAAGCGACCAGCTGAAGCAGCTGGTCGAGCTACACAAGGCAGCTGAACAGGCCATGAAGGGCTTTATAGTCCGGATGTGGCCTGACGACGCCCTTCCCAACAGCTACTTTGGCCTGGTGAGGCGGCTTCTGGATGCCTGCCCACGGCTGGAAGTCATCAAGCGGTCCGTCTGCATCGAAGGTGCACACCGGGCTTTCGCCCGTGTGAAGGTGCAATGGGCCAAGCTGGACGCCGTGAAGCTGATCAAGGAAGGGCCGCCAGAGGGCAAGGAGCATCGCCACCCTGAGATGTATTATGAGGGTGTCCTGAAGGGCGCTCGTCTCTTAGCGGACGAGTGTACGCAAGATATAATATTTGAGTGAACTCGCTCGTGTAATCCTGTATTCATGAGAACTTGTTCATATGCGCTATGCAACACTTGGTTGAATTTAAAATATTACCTTCTGTTTGGCTGTTTATCAAATCTGAGAGATGGCTAGTCGTCGGCTTCTGCCCCCATGCTACGAGTGCTGGGGTGTTTAGGATAAACCTGAGCACTCTTGTTCCCATTTTTGGGTCCTTGGAGGGAGGTGCTGAGCACAACGAACAAGGCAATCAGACTATAATGCGTTATCACTCTCACTTAGCCATAAAATTCTATAATTTTAAATTTCGGTGAAGACCCTAGTGTTCAGAAGGCCGAAGTCGGGGTGCGATACATGCCTTAAGCCGGACAGGGCCGACTCCTCGCTCTAAGCGGCATAAGTCTTTAAGGACTCGAAAACCTCTCGAACAGCGACCAGTCTCTCGCCTTATCATGACAGTCAGTTTTAGCTTTCTCTACTGAGGTGCTTAGCCCAGCAGAACCGGGGCACAATCGCAGTAGTTCTCCCAGTGTTACCTTAGCCGATATAGCGGAACGTAAGGTACCAAAACATGGGAGCCGGGCAAACCCAACTATTGACCCAAGACATGATTCAGAGCTGATGCATATAATGCTATAAGTTCGGGGTGCCGCACTGTCGAAAGTGTTCGGACTTCTCACGTCGTATTATGGGGTATGCTTAATCCCCTAGCATATTGGCCATACCAGAGTGTACGGGTGCTGGATGTCATGAATGAACATATATATTTAAAAAAGAATAATGCAATAATAGCCTTAATGCTATGCATTGTTTATTCAAAAAGGTGCGTTAAAGAAGAATGATACAGATAGTGCGATAAGCAAAAAGTAGGACTATGTCCCCTCCAAGGGCAAGCTGACGAATAGTATTAAAGCAAATATTTCACTCGTTATCGTAATCCACCTGGGAGTTCCGTGGTGTGACACAGCTTTCTGCCTCCTTGGATGCTGCATCATGTGTTCGGCAATCCCGCTGCCGGACAGGATTTCCAGAGATTAATGTCCTGAAAGAGAAAGATAACAAAGTGGGAAGCCCCTAGTGCGGTTTAAGACGCGTCTTGGGGCGTGCCGTAGTCGTGCCCCCCCTCCCCGCCCGTGCCCATGGTATCTTTAATGTGTAATGATGTACGCGTGGCACGGGTTTCGCCGTTTGGCTGGGACCGAGGTGGGGGGCGCAATGCTATGCGAGCTCGGAACGTGCCAGGCGGTCTTGTTGCCGATTACTCCGTGCGCGCTTGAAGGTGTTCGGGTCCTTAAACGCCGAACTAGTGGATTGCCTTAAGAGGCTGCTTTGCGCTTCCGCTGCGAGGGCCGCAGTGTGCTCCTCCGTTTGGAGAGAGCGCTCTGTGTTTCCATTAACTGTGATGACCCCCTGAAGTCCTGGCATCTTGAGCTTGAGGTATGCATAATGCGGTACCGCATTGAATCTAGCAAATGTGGTTCGCCCGAGCAGTGCATGATAACCACTGCGGAACGGGACTATATCAAAGATTAACTCTTTGCTTCGGAAGTTATCCGGGGATCCGAAGACCACTTCCAGTGTGACTGAGCCTGTGCAATGGGCCTCTACACCTGGTATGATGCCTTTAAAGGTCGTTTTGTGAGTTTGATCCTTGAAGGGTCTATACCCATTTTGCGCACTATGTCCTGGTAAAGCAGGTTCAGGCTGCTGCCGCCATCCATAAGGACTCGAGTGAGGTGAAATCTGTCAATGATTGGGTCTAGGACCAGTGTGGCAAATCCGCCATGACGGATACTAGTGGGGTGGTCCCTGCGATCTAAGGTGATCGGACAGGAGGACCATGGGTTGAACTTTGGGGCGACTGGCTCCAACATGTATACGTCCCTGAGCGCATGCTTCCGCTCCCTCTTGGGGATGTGGGTTGCATATATCATGTTCACCGTCCGCACTTGTGGGGGGAACCTCTTCTGTCCTCCGGTGTTCGGCTGCTGGGGCTCTTCCTCGTCATCGCTATGTGGCCCCTTATCTTTGTTTTCGGCATTTAACTTGTCGGCCTGCTTGAACACCCAACAATCCTTGTTGGTGTGGTTGGTTGGCTTGTCGGGGGTGCCATGTATTTGACACGAGCGATCGAGTATACAGTCCAAACTGGACGGGCCCGGAGTGCTTCTTTTTAATGGCTTTTTCCGCTGACCGGGTTTAGAGCCTTTGAATCTGGCATTGATTGTCGTATCCTCGGTATTGTTGCTGTTAATGCGGCGCTTATGTTTGTTGCGACGTGACCTGCTATTGCCGTCCTTGGTATCCGAAGTACCATGGTTCTTTGATATGTTATTACTGTGAGCCAGCCAACTGTCTTCTCCCACACAAAAGCGGGTCATAAGTGTCGTGAGGCTGCCATAGATTTCGGCTTTTCCTGACCAAGGTGCCGGGCTAGCCACTCATCGCGGATGTTGTGCTTGAAAGCTGCTAGTGCCTCTGCATCCGGACAGTCGACGATTTGATTTTTCTTTGTTAGGAACCGTGTCCAGAATTGCCTGGCGATTCTTCTGACTGCTGAATTATGTGGCTCAAGTCATCGGCATCTGGTGTTCACACATAAGTGCCCTGAAAGTTGTCGAGGAATGCGGCTTCCAGATCCTCCCAATAGCCAATGGACTCTGTTGGCAAGCTATTGAGCCAATGCCGAGCTGGTCCTTTGAGTTTGAGTGGGAGGTATTTAATGGCGTGTAGATCATCACCTCGTGCCATGTGGATATGCAGGAGGAAATCCTCGATCCATACCGCAGGATCTGTTGTGCCGTCGTATGATTCTATATTTACGGGTTTGAAACCCTTTGGGATTTGATGATCCATTACTTCGTCTGTGAAGCATAAGGGGTGTGCGGCGCCTCTGTACTGGGCTATATCACGGCGCAGCTCCAATGAGTCTTGCCCGTTGTGCTCGGCCCATCCAGATTTACTTTTACTGTATCCGGCGTGACGATTATCGTCTCGCATAGTGGCATGCCCTCGTGATCCGTAGATCGATCTTGCATGTTTTGCTTTGTCCTCCAATACATCTCGCAGGTCTGGTGTATTTCCCCATGCCTTTTTATTTGAATGGCGTTGGGGTGCAGGCTGAGCTTTTGGCTGGAATGCCTCTCTGTCGCGGCCACGAGGTGGCCGATCAGCCGCGTCATACGCTTCTTCCTCCAGTCGAGGTAGCAACCTGCATTTTTGGTAACTCTTGGAGGGGCGTTCGAGTTTATATTCCTCGACCACAAGGACTTCATTCCATCTGTCGGCTAGCAGATCTTGATCAGCTTGAAGCTGCTGCTGCTGCTTTTTCTTAAGGCTATTTGCCGTGGCTATAAGCCGGCGCTTGAAGCGCTCTTGTTCGACGGGATCCTCTGGCACGACGAATTCGTCATGGTCGAGGCTTGCCTCTTCTTCAGAGGGAGGCATGTAATTATCATCCTCCTCCTCTTCATCTGCCGCTCTCTCAGGAGGGCTGGCTTCTCCCTCCTCCTGCCGTAAATCATGCTGGGGGGGGGATTGTTGCCATCTTCGGCACTATCCGGAGTGCTATTATCTCCTGTGCCGGTATCACCACTTTTTCTTTGGCGGGACTTAGAGCGGCGCCGCTTACGTCGGTGCTTGGGTTGCTTCTTGGAGGGGTCATCCTCCACTGTCTCATCGCCATTACCTTCTTTGGGTGTGTCCACCATGTATATATCGTATGATGAGGTGGATGTCCAGTGCCCTGTGGGCAGTGGTTCCTCTTCGTCTCCCGCATCGTCGTCCATGCCGTCGATATCTCCGGAGTCGAAGTCGAGCATGTCGGTTAAGTCGTCGACAGTGGCTACTAAGTGGGTGGTGGGTGGGCAGCGAATTTCTTCGTCATCCGCATCCCAATCCTGCCGGACATAGTTCGGCCAGGATCCTTCTGACAAGGAGAGAGACCTTAATGAGTTCAGTATGTCGCAAAGGGCGAGTGCTGAAAAATATCCGCGGAGGTAAACTCCATGATCGGCGCCCAATCAGATTTGCTAGGAACGGGCGCATGCGGTTCGGAGTCCGTGGCCGGAGAAGGATCCGGCAGTTTGACAACACGGCTCTCGTGCAGGGTAAGGTCGATGTTCGGCTCGATTGCCGCTGAGGATAAGGCCTCCGTGGCGGTGTCTATCCACCCGTCCATGGACGGCGCAACTGGCTCCGAATTGAGGGTCGGAGCGACTGCCGGTGCGATCTCCTGAACACTGTCCGATGGTAGAGCTAAATTGTACTCATCGTGACCGTGTGACGTACAAGGCAGAGGCTCGAATCCGTCAAAGATTAAGTCTCCGCGGATACCGGTGGTGTAGTTTAAGCTTCCAAACCTGACCCGGTGGCCAGGGGCGTAAATTTCGATCTGCTCCAGATGGCCAAGCGAGTCGGCCCGCAGTGCGAAGCCGCCAAACACAAAGATCTGTCCGGGGAGAAAAGTCTCACCCTGGACTGCATCGCTATCGATGATCGTAGGAGCCATGAAGCCTAACGGCCATGACACAGAGGAACTCTCAATGAAAGCACCAATGTCGGTGTCAAAACCGGCGGATCTCGGGTAGGGGGTCCTGAACTGTGCGTCTAAGGCGGATGGTAACAGGAGGCAGGGGACACGATGTTTTACCTAGGTTCGGGCCCTCTTGATGGAGGTAAAACCCTACGTCCTGCTTGATTTATTTTTGATGATATGAGTATTACAAGAGTTGATCTACCACGAGATCGGAGAGGCTAAACCCTAGAAGCTAGCCTATGGTATGATTGTATATTGTCCTACGGACTAAAACCCTCCGGTTTATATAGACACCAGAGAGGGTTAGGGTTACACAAGGTCGGTTACAAAGGAGGAGATATCCATATCCGTACTGCCTAGCTTGCCTTCCACGCCAAGTAGATTCCCATCCGGACACGAGAAGAAGTCTTCAACCTTGTATCCTCATAGTCCAATAGTCCGGCCAAAGGATAGAGTTCGGCTGTTCGGAGACCCCCTAATCCCGGACTCCCTCAAGGGGTTAGTTTCCACATCAACAGTTGAAGACATAGCAACAGTAGTAGCATTAGAACATCCAGCAACAGAAGCAGCATTATCACGCTCAAGACATTTTCAACATGGTGGCTCAAAGTCTTCCTGAGCGGAACTGATCTGTTGAGCGCGGAGTGACTCGTTCTCCTTTTGAAGATCTTCATAAGCCAATCCCAAGTTCTCAAGCTCTTGATTCCTTTGAAGAATCATAGGAGAGCTTTTCATGAGTAGTTGAGAGTGTTTCATGATGACTTTCAAGTTCCTCGTACTTAACATGAAGACTTTTAATGTCTTCAATTAAGGACTGTGTTCGAGTCATTTCTACGTCCAACAGGTCATCGCTTTTGTCTAGCAACTTTTGAATACGTTCCATAGCATTTTGTTGTTCTATTGCATTTTTAGCAAGTGCTTTATAGCTAGGTGTAGATTCACATTCAGAGTCATCTTCACTCGAAGTTTGAAAGTAAGAATCACGTGAGTTTACCTTGGCACCACGTGCCATGAAGCAGTAGGTGGGAGCAGAGTCATCCTCATCATTAGCATCAGTGTTGGTGACGAAGCCATTGTCTTCAGTGTCGAAGATGGACTTGGTGACATACACTGAAGCTAGAGCCATGCTTGCCACGCCTAAATCATATTCCTCTTCAAACTCCACCTCTGCCTCCTTAGATGCAGACTCCTCCTCTGAATCCATCTCCTCGCCAACAAACACACGAGCCTTGCTGGATGAGCTCTTCCTGTGTGATGAAGACCTTGGCGAAGACTTGGAAGAAGACTTTAAGAATTTCTTCTTCGTCTTCTCATCAGAATCATATTCCTTGTTCTTCTTCTTCTTGGTCTCATTATCCCACTAAGGACACTCAGAGATGTAGTGACCAGGTTTCTTGCACTTGTGGCATGTTCTCTTCTTGTAGTCACGTGAGGAAGCTTCATCGTTTCTTGAGTTGGATCTTGAGGACTTTCTGAAGTCTTTCTTCTTGGTGAACCTCTAGAACTTCTTTACAAGCGAAGCAAGCTCCTTACCAATGTCTTCAGGGTCCTCGGAACTGCAGTCAGATTCTTTTTCAGATGAGGAAACAACTTTTGCCTTCAAAGCGCGAGTTCGGCCATAGTTGGGACCATAGATATCTCTTTTCTCATCTTGCTGGAACTCATGTGTGTTGAGCCTCTCAAGTATGTCAGACGGATCGAGAGTCTTGAAGTTAGGGCGTTCTTGAATCATTAGGGCCAAGGTGTCGAATGAGCTGTCAAGTGATACGTCTCCGACGTATCTATAATTTTTGATTGCTCCATGCTATATTATCTACTGTTTTGGACATTATTGGGCTTTATTATCCACTTTTATATTATTTTTGGGACTGACCTATTAACCGGAGGCCCAGCCCAGAATTGCTATTTTTTTGCCTATTTTAGGGTTTCGAAGAAAAGGAATATCAAACGGAGTCCAAACAGAATGAAACCTTCAGGAACGTGATTTCCTCAATGAACAAGACCTAGGAGACTTGGACCCTACATCAAGAAACAAAGGAGGAGGCCACGAGGTAGGGGGCGCGCCTACCCCCCAGGCGCGCCCTCCACCCTCATGGTCCCCCTGTTGCTCCCAACGTACTCCTTCCTCCTATATATACCTACGTACCCCCAAACGATCAGATACGGAGCCAAAACCCTAATTCCACCGCCACAACTTTCTGTATCCACGAGATCCCATCTTGGGGCCTATTCTGGAGCTCCGCTGGACGGGGCATCGATCACGGAGGGCTTCTACATCATCACCATAGCCCCTCCGATGAAGTGTGAGTAGTTCACCTCAGACCTACGGGTCCATAGTTATTAGCTAGATGGCTTCTTCTCTCTTTTTGGATCTCAATACAATGTTCTCCCCCTCTCTTGTGGAGATCTATTTGATGTAATCTTCTTTTGCGGTGTGTTTGTTGAGACCGATGAATTGTGGGTTTATGATCAAGTCTATCTATGAACAATATTTGAATCTTCTCTGAATTCTTTTATGTATGATTGGTTATCTTTGCAAGTCTCTTCGAATTATCAGTTTGGTTTGGCCTACTAGATTGATCTTTCTTGCAATGGGAGAAGTGCTTAGCTTTGGGTTCAATCTTGCGGTGTCCTTTCCCAGTGACAGTAGGGGCAGTAAGGCAGGTATTGTATTGTTGCATCGAGGATAACAAGATCGGGTTTTCATCATATTGCATGAGTTTATCCCTCTACATCATGTCATCTTGCTTAAGGCGTTAATCTATTTCCATGAACTTAATACTCTAGATGCATGCTGGATAGCGGTCGATGGGTGGAGTAATAGTAGTAGATGCAGGTAGGAGTCGGTCTACTTGTCTCAGACGTGATGCCTATATACATGATCATACCTAGATATTCTCATAACTATGCTCAATTCTGTCAATTGCTCAACAATAATTCGTTCACCCACTATAGAATACCTATGCTCTTGAGAGAAGCCACTAGTGAAACCTATGGCCCCCGGGTCTATCTTCATCATATTAATCTCCTAATACTTAGCTTTTTACTTTGCTTTTGTACTTTGCTTTTATTTTACTTTGCATCTTTATCATAAAAATACCAAAAATATTATCTTATCATATCTAAAAGATCTCACTCTCGTAAGTGGCCGTGTAGGGATTGAGAACCCCTTATCGCGTTGGTTGCGAGGATTTATTTGTTTTGTGCGGGTATGAGGGACTTGCGCGTAGCCTTCTACTGGATTGATACCTTGATTCTCAAAAACTGAGGGAAATACTTACGCTACTTTGCTGCATCATCCCTTCCTCTTTGGGGAAAACCAACGGAGTGCTCAAGAGGTAGCATCAAGTGATCTCAGTAGCGTCTTGACGATTTCGTGCTTGGTGATCTCAGTGGCGCTAAGTGCGCGAAGCTCATTTGTGATATCAGTGAGGCGATCAATTGTGAGTTAGACATTATCATGGTCATTTCTCTTGAAGCGGTTGAAGAGGTTGCGAAGAACACTGATCCTTGAGTCTCTCTGGGTTGAGATGCCTTCGTTGACCTTGGAGAGCCAGTCCCAGACTAGCTTCTCAGTTTCTAGAGCACTCACACGACCATACTGTCCTTTGGTCAGATGACCACAGATGATGTTCTTGGCAGTCGAGTCCAGTTGAATGAACCCCTTGACATCAGCACCAGTGACACCTTCACCGACCTTAGGAATGCCGTTCTTGACGACATTCCAGAGGTCAACGTCAATGGCTTCAAGATGCATGCGCATCTTATTCTTCCAGTAGGGGCAATCAGTCCCATCGAAGACAGGGCACGCAACAGAGACTTTGATTATCCCCGCAGTCGACATAGCTAAAACTCCAGGTGGTTAAACCTAATCACACGGAACAAGGGAGCACCTTGATCTGATACCAATTGGAAGTGCTAGTTATCGACTTGAGGGGGTGAATAGGCGATTTTTATGAAAGTCTTCACAACACTAAGGCTTTGAAGACAAACAGAAAAATTGAACCTATTGATATGCAGCGGAAGGTAGACTACACTAGACAAGCTATAGTCAATTAAGCAATGAAGTGAAATCACGAAGACTATCAGCAGCTAGGTAGTATGGATCAGGATGGAAGATAGTATGAAGCCAAATAGTAAATAGTCTTCACTCAGTGAAGTCAATCAAATCATGAAAGCAAGCAATGACTTCACGAAGACAAACTGTAAAGTAAAGGGAAGTGAAGGATAGACCAAGTAGCTTGATGAAGACAAGGATTTGGTAGACCAGTTCCAGTTGCTGTGACAACTGTACGTCTGGTTAGGGAGGCTGAGATTCAATTCAGAAGACCGCGTCTTCACCTTATTCCCCTTGAGCTAATGACACACAGTCCTCGCCCAATCACTTTGGTAAGTCTTTAAGGTAGACTTCCAAACCTCCACAGACTTCGTTCACCGACGATCCACAATGACTCTTGGACGCTCAGAACGCGACACCTAACCGGCTGGAGGATTCACAGTCCTCAAGTGTAACAAGTCTTCAGATCACGCAGACAGAAAGACTTCAGTGATGCCTCACACTCTTTGGCTCTGGGTGTTTTGGGCTTTGTCCTCGCAAGGATCTCTCTCTTAAATGCTTCGGAGGTGGGTTGCTCTCAAACGACAAAAGCCATGCACTAACTCTGAGCAGCCACCAATTTATGGTTTAGGGGGTGGGCTATTTATAGCCCGGAGGCAACCCGACCTGATTTGTTCGAAATGACCCTGGGTCACTAAGGAACTGACACGTGTCCAATGGTCAGATTTCAAACACACGCGGCAGCTTGACTTGGGCTACAAGTAAAGCTGACTTATCCAGCTCCGGATAAGATTTGCTCTCGTTGTCTTTGCTCGAAGACATAGGATTTGGTTGAGCATCACATCATTCACTCTAACTTTGTTCACTTGGACCCCACTTAACAGTACGGTAGTTCCTATGACTCAACAAAGAAGAAAAGGAAACTACGAAACAACTATGTCTTCGTACTCCATTGTCAGGACCCCGACTCAATGTCATATCGATCTAGCCTGTAACACCTCATATCACTTTGCGGCCTCACGCACGGTACTCCCACGGGTGTCGCCTTACCTTTGCCCGGGACCGTTTGCGCCTTTTGGCTCACATATATGATGATGTCGCCAGCATCCATATGATAAGGAGCCCGGGCTGACATGACTAGTCGTAAACCCAAAGTGGCACAGACTTACAGGGACAGGCATCCATGACCCAGCATCGAACATGTCGGTCATCAGCAGGTGGGTCCGGGCTGTAGCATTGGGCTAGCAGGACTCCGGTAAACCGGGCTGTAGCGGGCTAGCAGGGCTCCGGTACTCAATGTGTGACATTTCCCCGAAGGGACAGACACATGAACGAAGAAGGACACATGCCGGCCAGCCTAAGTGTTCTGGAGCAGTAGCAAGCTACCATGGCTCAATGGAAACACTAGGAGACATTTCCCGGTAAGAGAGGCTACTAAAGATAAACAACTAGATAGCCAGATCCCACACATACCAAGCATTTCAATCATACACACAATATGCTCGATATGTGCAAATACAACAAGGCATCACAACATGACTCTACGACACAAGTACTTTATTTAAAGGCTCAGAGAGCCATACATAACATACATACAAGTACGGTCACACGACCCACATTCAAGTCATACAGTCATACAAACCAGCAGCGGAAGTAACTTGTCTGAGTACAGACAACTAGTAAAATAAAAGAGGCTTGGAAAGCCTAGCTATACTACATGGACCTTCACAAGCTCAGGATTACCACCTGGGCCTTAGTCTACTCGTCGATGTCAACGTCTACGAAGAACCCATCAGAAGGGGTTGCAGCGTCTTCTGTAAAATGTAAATTATAGCAACATGAGTACAAAGGTACCCAGCAAGACTTACATCAGATCCTACATACATGCACATTATCAAGAAGGGTTGGTGGAGTTATTGCAGCAAGCCAGCTCTGACTCTTGGCTAAGCTATCCTACGAGACTCCAACTTGAAATGGTTTTGCGCACACGAGTCCACTACTCACCACTTCAATACACCACCGAGGATCCACCTCCGTCTTCCTACGGAGGGGCCATCCTCGGCACTCACGCTTATCTTGAAGCTTTTAGTAGTTTCCAGTTTACTTGTCTATGAACTGTATAGGCAACCAAGTAGTCCTTCACCGCGGACGCGACTATTCGAATAGATTAGGTTAACCCTGCAGGGGTGTACTTCTTCATACACGCTCTCACCACTTACCGCCGTTTACACGACATGTACTCGGCAACCTTCAAGCGGAAGCCCAACGTGGGTGTCGGCCACGACCTACCTAATCACCTAAGTCTCTAATCCAGGTTTATCGCCTATCCAGGTTCCATCCGCAGGGAGTCCGGCCGAGGTTTCCCATACGGCCCCGAACGATGTGTACAGGGTTCCCGAGATACCTAACGGGTATCCGGTACACCGTGCCATGTACCTACCGCATCACAGCCCACCCGTACGGTCAGCGCTGTCCACGGCCTCCAGTAGGCTACAAACACCAGAAACTACTTGCAACTCCTGGACAGAGAACTAGGTGACTAAGAAGCCGAGAGGGTCCATTGGTTTCGGGCCCAATGCATGGTAGTAGCTGATTCTTAAATCACACATACAGATCTCAGTGCTTAAGGTCGGCTTCAATGAAACAACCCACCATGTACTCCTACATGGCCTCTCATCGATACCTTTACCAAATCGTGTTCACCACATCACTCTCAATACCGGCATGATCATTTCACTCTAGCCCATCACCCAGATGAACCAGACCTGACACGACTCTAAGCATAGCAGGCATAGCAAGGTAGGAACAACACATACATATGGCTCAATCAACTCCTACACATGCTAGTGGGTTTCATCTAGTTACTGTGGCAATGACAGGTCATGCAGAGGAAATGGGTTCAACTACTGTAGCACACAGAAGTTTGAAACGCGTTGTCTTAATGCATTGAAAGAGAGCAGAAGCGAGAACATGGGATTGTATCGATATGATCAACTGGTTGGTTGCTTGCCTGATGGGTCGGTGCACTGATATTGCTCTTCGTTAGGGTAATCACGGTATTCCTCGGGGGCAGAACCTGCCGCAGAGAACACCGATACACAACGTCACCAAACAATATGCAACAATATGATGCATGCATGAGACATGGCAATATGAGTGTGTTGGGCTAATGCAACTAAGACCAGATGGGTTTGAGCCAATTTGAACCAAAGATTCAAATTCCAAACACATTTGTGATCTTAAATAGTGCTTTATCATGTTTTGCACTAAACAGCAAGTTAACTTGTTTAAACATGCATGAAAACAGTACAAATGGATAGATTGGATTTTTCTGATCATTTTTCATATATAACTTGTTTGATTTGGAGCTACGGTTGAATTTATATGAATTTTTGAAGTTTGGGTTATTTTCTGGAATTTATAAATCATTTTAGATTTATTTAATTCCAGAAAAGGTTTACTGCGTCAGCATGAGGTCATGCTGACCTCAGCAAGTCAACAGACCCGGTCCAGGTCAAACCTGACGCGTGGGTCAGGGTGTCAGTGGCTAATTAACTAATTTAATTTAGTTTAAACTAATCTGGATAATTAGCAGAAGGGGGCCCCACCTGTCATTGACTCAACAGAGTCAACCGGGGCCCACCCGTGGTCAAAGTCAACATGGCTGCACCGGCGTTTAGCCGCCGGTGAGCCCGACGCGGCGGCGGAAGTGGTTTTGGCCGTTCCGGCCACCAAATGGGTCGCGAAGGGCATCGGGGTGGAGCTGAGGACGAGCCGCGGCTCTTGGTGGAGTCAGTTGGGGTCGGGGTGGCCGGAGTTGGCGCCGGCGACGACCTAGGTGGCCACCGGAGTTCGGTTGGGGACGAACTCGAGGCTAGGGTGTGCGGTGAGGTGCGGGGAGTGCACGGTTGGACCCAATGCAGCATGGTGAGTGCGTTGGACACCGTGAGGTGGCCGGAGGATGGCCAGGAGCACGTCGGCGACAAGATCCGCGGCGGTGCGTGCGGGTGATCTTCGTGCGGTGGCTACACGGCTCGGGGGCGAGAGAGGAAGGGTAGGAGGGGTAGCTAGGCTCACAGAGCACCCGTAGAGGCCACCGGCGGGGTCGGGGATGAGCTGATGCGGCGACGGCGTTGAAGGGGATCTCCGGCGACGACAAACTCGGGCGAGGTCGGTGCGGTGGACTCAGGCCTCACGAGCACACGGGGCTCGGTTAGCTCGACGAAGTGGATGGCGGCAGAGCTCCTGGACACCACGAGACGGAGCACGGGCGGCGGGGAGCGCGGCTACGACGATGGAGCGGCGGCGGTGGCGTTGGCCATGGCTGGGGAGCGCGAGGGGGAGGAGCTGGAGAGGAGAGGGGGCGTCTGGGGGGGTTCGGGGGAGAGAGAGAGGTCGATCCACGGCGTTAGCCGGTCGAGTGGAGCGGCGAGGCGGCGAGCAGGTGCGTGGCACCCATGCGGTGCTCGCCGTCGAGCACCTGCCTGCCTGCCTGGCCGGGCAAGCAGCTCGCTGGCGCGACGCTGGGCTGGGCCGGCAGGTGGGCCGGTTAGCGGGCGCCAGGTAAGTCTTTCTGTTATTTTCCTTTTTCTATTTTTCTGCAACTTTGTTGAATTTTTAAAAATACCTAGGCAACTCCTAAAATCACCAAACTGCTTCTGGTCCATAGTTGGATTATTTCCAACATGAAACATTTCAGTTTAGGAATATTTGAGCATTTGAAATATTTTATATAATTTTAAATGCCCAAATTCAAATACTTATCATTTAATTCAAAGACCCTAAGATGACCTAGAAAATTGTGCAACACTTTTGGCAGAGGTTCTGAACCAAGACAAAAATGATGGACATTTTAGAAGGGCATTTCAGGTTCATTGAAATTATTTTTAGTAAACCCTAGTTGTTTCAGAGGGGGCTGGGGGTTCTGACATCCCCATTTCAAGTTTCTGATGAAAAGATAGACATGAAGCAACACTCTAATGCATGAACTAGCTAGGGTGTGACAACTCACCCCCACTCAAAAGAATCTCGTCCCGAGATTTAGGTTCCTCCAGAAAGAAGGCGGGGTACTCAAATCAAAGACGATCCTCCCTTTCCCAAGTTGCTTCATTCTCAGAATGGTGCGACCATTGAACCTTGAGAAACTTGATATTATGACGTCGAGTGGTACGCTCAGCTTGATCGAGGATATGAACGGGGTACTCTCGATACGTGAGATTATCTTGGAGATCAAGCGTTTCGTAGTCTACTCCACGGATAGGATCCGAGAAGCAACGCCTGAGTTGAGAAACGTGGAAGACGTCGTGGACTCTGGAGAGATGCGGAGGTAGTTCCAATTGGTAGGCAACTTCTCCTTATTTTGCGAGAATGCGAAAAGGTCCAATGTAACGAGGAGCCAATTTGCCCTTGATACCGAAGCGATGGGTTCCCTTCAGAGGAGTAACCCGAAGATAAGCCTTCTCGTCAACCTCAAAAGTCATAGCCTTATGTTTTCGGTCATATTGACTCTTTTGACGAGATTGGGCTGTTTTCAACTTTTCACGAACGATGCGAACTTGCTCTTCTGCTTCCTGAATCATATCCGGGCCAAAGAATTGTCTTTCACCGGTTTCTGACCAGTTAAGAGGCGTTCGACACCTTCGTCCATAGAGAACTTCAAAAGGGGCTTTGCCCAAGCTGGATTGATAGCTATTGTTATAAGCAAATTCGGCAAATGGAAGGCATTTCTCCCACTCCATTCCGAATGAGATAACAGAAGCTCGAAGCATGTCTTCTAGAATCTGGTTGACGCGTTCCACTTGACCACTTGATTGAGGGTGGAAAGCGGTGCTAAAGGAAAGGCGGGTTCCCATAGCATTTTGGAAACTTTCCCAAAATCGAGAGGTGAAAAGACTTCCTCGATCCGAGTTAATTTCCAAAGGAACACCATGGAGAGACACTATTCGGGAGATGTACAAGTCTGCTAACTGACTAGCAGTTATACTCTCACGAACAGGTAAGAAATGGGCCACTTTGGAAAGATGATTGACAACGACGAAGATAGCATTATTCCCTCTCTTGGTCCTGGGAAAACCGGTAATGAAGTCCATACCAATTTTATCCCATTTCCATTCATGAATAGCTAGGGGTTGAAGGGTGCCAGCAGGCCGTTGATGCTCTGCTTTTACACGATGGTAGACGTCGCAATTAGCAATATACTGAGCAATTTCTCTCTTCATCCTAGTCCACCAGAACCTCTGGCATAGGTCCTGATACATCTTAGTGCTACCGGGATGAATAGTGAGAGGAGATTCATGAGCTTCCTTAAGGATCAATCGCCTCAGGTTTCGCACCTTGGGGACCACTAGCCGATCCCCGAAGTATATGACTCCTTGATCATCGATGGAGAAACAATTCGCAACTCCTTTCTTGATGTTTCTCTTGATGCGGGAAATTCCCGGATCTACTTTCTGTTCTTTGATGATCTGATCCGTAAGGGTAGGTTTCGCCACCAAGGTGGAAAGAAATCCTTGAGGAACAATGTGAAGGTTAAGCTTCCGAAATTCCTCATGGAGAAGCGGTTGACTTTGTTGTAACATCAGGTTGTTACAATAAGATTTACGACTTAGCGCATCAGCCATGACGTTGGCTTTCCCAGGGGTGTAAGTTATTCCTAAGTCGAAATCTGTGATCAACTCGACCCAACGTCTTTGCCTGAGATTTAAATCCGGTTGGGTGAATATATACTTCAGACTTTGGTGATCAGTGTAGATTTTGCAACGATTACCGAGAAGATAATGTCGCCATGTTTTGAGTGCATGGACTACAGCTGCAAGCTCTAGATCATGAGTGGGGTAGTTTTCCTCATGTGGGTGTAATTGCCGTGAAGCATAAGCAATTACGTGTCGATCTTGCATGAGAATACAGCCTAGTCCTTGTCGCGAGGCGTCGCAGTAGATAACAAAATCCTTGGAAAAATCCGGTGGTACCAGTACGGGAGCAGAGGTTAAACGTCTTTTCAATTCCTAGAAACTGTGCTCACATTGTGGAGTCCACTCAAACTTTTTATCTTTCTTGAGGAGTTCAGTTAGAGGTTTGGCAACTTTAGAGAAGTTCTCGACAAAGCGATGACAATAGCTCGCTAGGCCAAGGAAACTCCGAACTTGCTTGACCGATTCAGGTGGAGTCCAATTAAGGACGGCTTGAACTCGCTCAGGGTTAACAGCAATGCCTTTACCAGAAATTACATGTCCAAGATAGGTCACTTCTGACAACCAGAATTCACATTTAGAAAATTTGGCATAAAGGCGATGCTCTCGAAGTTTCTTCAACACTAGCCTTAGGTGTTCGGCATGTTCTTCCTCGTTCTTGGAGTAGATGAGTATATCATCGAGGTAAACCACGACGAATTTATCAAAATACTCCATGAAGATTGAGTTCATCAGCCGAGAGAAGGTGGCTGGAGCGTTGGTTAAACCGAAGGACATGACGGTGTACTCGTATTGGCCATAACGAGTAACAAAGGCCGTTTTCGGAATGTCCTCGTTTCTGATTTTGATTTGATGGTAGCCCAACCTCAAATCCATTTTAGAGAAGACTGAGGATCTAGCGAGCTGATCATACAGGTCGTTGATCCTGGGGAGCGAATACTTGTTCTTAATTGTGACCAAGTTGACAGGTCGATAATCTACAACCATCCGGTCCGTACCATCCTTCTTCTTGACGAAGAGGACGGGGCAAGCCCAAGGAGATGAACTAGGTCGGATGAAACCCTTTTTCAAGGACTCATTAAGTTGTTTCTTAAGCTCGGCTAGTTCAAAAGGTGCCATCTTGTAGGGTCTTCTGGAAATCGGGACAGTTCCTGGAATGAGATCTATCATGAATTTGACATCTCTGTCAGGTGGAACACCTGGCAATTCCTCTGGGAAGACATCCGGAAAGTCACGGACTACCGGAATGTCCTCAAGGTCTGGTAAAGGGCTGGCGTTAAGAGAATATAACTGTCGCTTGGCTATTCGGGTCAAAACATTGATTATCTTCCCCGAAGGATGGGTGAGTTGAACAGTCCTAGAGAAGCAATCAATTTTGGCATGATGGGCTGACATCCAGTCCATACCCAAGATGATATTAATATCCAAAGATTTGAGGGCTATCAAAGATGCGAGAAAAACAAGTTTGTCGACTCGAATTTCATTTCCATGGCTTACTCTAGAAGTTTGCCATTTGGATCCTGGAGTTTGAATTACCATAGAGGTGGGCATCTCACAGAATGTGGTGTTATGCAGACGAGCATAGCTCTCGGATATAAATGAATGAGATGCTCCTATATCGAAAAGAACAGATGCTGGGTGGCAATTAACAAGGAGCGTACCGAGAACGACGTTGGGATCTTCTTGAGCCTCTTCCGCATAAACACAATTAACATGGCCACGAGCAGTGGTGCGAGTTAGTGAGTCCTCCTGACTGGGGTCAGCATAGATAGCCCGGAGATAACCGTGCGCTCCAGGAAATGAAGCTGGCATATACCGAAAGTCGGTGTTGCGAAGCAGGCCAGTCCTGACTCGCATGATGGTCATCATAGAATAAGCCGCATCTTGCACAGCCATCTCAATAGTAACACCGAGCCCATAGGAACAGTGAAGAGCCTCGGTAGAACCAGGATAAGAGGGAAATATCCGGACGGTGCAAAGATACTGGCTTTGGTTAAAATCTCGAAACTACTCTTCGACCGTGTATTCGGGATACCAACGGTAACCCGTCTCGATCATCACTCAGACTAACATGGCCGTATGACCGGTCACACCAATGCATCGGGTCAGGCGAACCACTTGATTTTGGTCGCGAGTGGCCATCTGAAAGCACAACCATAATGCAAAGGCATTAGAATTTCTAGCAAAATTTTGACAGCATAACGGCTGTAAATGCTCAAGAAGGGTTTGAGACATTTATCAAAAAAAATTGCATAGACACTCAACAATATCATATCAAGGTTCTGGGTCCAACTTATCATCATAACAAGGTAGTAGAACTGAACTAGGCTTGTAGTCATCAAACCTATAAGGTACTACTGATTAGTAACACGTGAACCTGATAGAGAGAGAAGATCCTAATCCTTAATCCCCGGTAGAAGAATGGACTGACTCAGATCAGAATGCCATGAGGTAAAGAAGTAAAAAAAGCCTTACGTACCATCCCACAATCAATTCCCCTACATATAACTAAAGCATTTCTAGACTCAACATCGACCAGTTTGGCTTGGAGAACCTACAGGCAGTCCGGCTCTGATACCAACGCTGTCACGACCCTGACTCAATGTCATATCGATCTAGCCTATAACACCTCATATCACTTTGCGGCCTCACGCACGGTACTCCCACGGGTGTCGCCTTACCTTTGCCCAGGACCGTTTGTGCCTTTTGGCTCACGTATATGATGATGTCGCTAGCATCCATATGATAAGGAGCCCGGGCTGACATGACTAGTCGTAAACCCAAAGTGGCACAGACTTACAGGGACAGGCATCCATGACCCAGCATCGAACGTGTCGGTCATCAGCAGGTGGGTCCGGGCTGTAGCACTGGGCTAGCAGGACTCCGGTAAACCGGGCTGTAGCGGGCTAACAGGGCTCCGGTACTCAATGCGTGACATTTCCCCGAAGGGACAGACACAGGAACGAAGAAGGACACATGCCGGCCAGCCTAAGTGTTCCGGAGCAGTAGCAAGCTACCATGGCTCAATGGAAACACTAGGAGACATTTCCCGGTAAGAGAGGCTACTAAAGATAAACAACTAGATAGCCAGATCCCACACATACCAAGCATTTCAATCATACACACAATATGCTCGATATGTGCAAATACAACAAGGCATCACAACATGACTCTACGACACAAGTACTTTATTTAAAGGCTCAGAGAGCCATACATAACATACATACAAGTACGGTCACACGACCCACATTCAAGTCATACAGTCATACAAACCAGCAGCGGAAGTAACTTGTCTGAGTACAGACAACTAGTAAAATAAAAGAGGCTTGGAAAGCCTAGCTATACTACGTGGACCTTCACAAGCTCAGGATTACCACCTGGGCCTTAGTCTACTCGTCGATGTCAATGTCTACGAAGAACCCATCAGAAGGGGTTGCAGCGTCTTCTGTAAAATGTAAATTATAGCAACATGAGTACAAAGGTACCCAGCAAGACTTACATCAGATCCTACATACATGCACATTATCAAGAAGGGTTGGTGGAGTTATTGCAGCAAGCCAGCTCTGACTCTTGGCTAAGCTATCCTACGAGACTCCAACTTGAAATGGTTTTGCGCACACGAGTCCACTACTCACCACTTCAATACACCACCGAGGATCCACCTCCGTCTTCCTACGGAGGGGCCATCCTCGGCACTCACGCTTATCTTGAAGCTTTTAGTAGTTTCTAGTTTACTTGTCTATGAACTGTATAGGCAACCAAGTAGTCCTTCACCGCGGACGCGACTATTCGAATAGATTAGGTTAACCCTGCAGGGGTGTACTTCTTCATACACGCTCTCACCACTTACCGCCGTTTACACGACATGTACTCGGCAACCTTCAAGCGGAAGCCCAACGTGGGTGTCGGCCACGACCTACCTAATCACCTAAGTCTCTAATCCAGGTTTATCGCTTATCCAGGTTTCATCCGCAGGGAGTCCGGCCGAGGTTTCCCATACGGCCCCGAACGATGTGTACAGGTTTCCCGAGATACCTAACGGGTATCCGGTACACCGTGCCACGTACCTACCGCATCACAGCCCACCCCTACGGTCAGCGTTGTCCACGGCCTCCAGTAGGCTACAAACACCAGAAACTACTTGCAACTCCTAGACAGAGAACTAGGTGACTAAGAAGCCGAGAGGGTCCATTGGTTTCGGGCCCAATGCATGGTAGTAGCTGATTCTTAAATCACACATACAGATCTCAGTGCTTAAGGTTGGCTTCAATTAAACAACCCACCATGTACTCCTACATGGCCTCTCATCGATACCTTTACCAAATCGTGTTCACCACATCACTCTCAATACCGGCATGATCATTTCACTCTAGCCCATCACCCAGATGAACCAGACCTGACACGACTCTAAGCATAGCAGGCATAGCAAGGTAGGAACAACACATACATATGGCTCAATCAACTCCTACACATGCTAGTGGGTTTCATCTAGTTACTGTGGCAATGACAGGTCATGCAGAGGAAATGGGTTCAACTACCATAGCACACAGCAGTTTGAAACGCGTTGTCTTAATGCAGTAAAAGAGAGCAGAAGCGAGAACATGGGATTGTATCGATATGATCAACTGGTTGGTTGCTTGCCTGATGGGTCGGTGCACTGATATTGCTCTTCGTTAGGGTAATCACGGTACTCCTCGGGGGCAGAACCTGCCGCAGAGAACACCGATACACAACGTCACCAAACAATATGCAACAATATGATGCATGCATGAGACATGGCAATATGAGTGTGTTGGGCTAATGCAACTAAGACCAGATGGGTTTGAGCCAATTTGAACCAAAGATTCAAATTCCAAACACATTTGTGATCTTAAATAGTGCTTTATCATGTTTTGCACTAAACAGCAAGTTAACTTGTTTAAACATGCATGAAAACAGTACAAATGGATAGATTGGATTTTTCTGATCATTTTTCATATATAACTTGTTTGATTTGGAGCTACGGTTGAATTTATATGAATTTTTGAAGTTTGGGTTAGTTTCTAGAATTTATAAATCATTTTAGATTTATTTTAATTCCAGAAAAGGTTTACTGCGTCAGCATGAGGTCATGCTGGCCTCAGCAAGTCAACAGACCCGGTCCAGGTCAAACCTGACGCGTGGGTCCAGGGTGTCAGTGGCTAATTAACTAATTTAATTTAGTTTAAACTAATCTGGATAATTAGCAGAAGGGGGCCCCACCTGTCATTGACTCAACAGAGTCAACCGGGGCCCACCCGTGGTCAAAGTCAACATGGCTGCACCGGCGTTTAGCCGCCGGCGAGCCCGACGCGGCGGCGGAAGTGGTTTTGGCCGTTCCGGCCACCAAATGGGTCGCGGAGGGCATCGGGGTGGAGCTGAGGACGAGCCGCGGCTCTTGGTGGAGTCAGTTGGGGTCGGGGTGGCCGGAGTTGGCGCCGGCGACGACCTAGGCAGCCACCAGAGTTCGGTTGGGGACGAACTCGAGGCTAGGGTGTGCGGTGAGGTGCGGGGAGTGCACGGTTGGACCCAACGCAGCATGGTGAGTGCGTTGGACACTGTGAGGTGGCCGGAGGATGGCCGGGAGCACGTCGACGACGAGATCCGCGGCGGTGCGTGCGGGTGATCTTCGTGCGGTGGCTACACGGCTCGGGGGTGAGAGAGGAAGGGTAGGAGGGGTAGCTAGGCTCACAGAGCACCCGTAGAGGCCACCGGCGGGGTCGGGGACGAGCTGATGCGGCGACGACGTTGAAGGGGATCTCCGGCGACGGCGAACTCGGGCGAGGTCGGTGCGGTGGACTCGGGCCTCACGAGCACACGAGGCTCGGTTAGCTCGACGAAGTGGACGGCGGCGGAGCTCCTGGACACCACGAGACGGAGCACGGGCGGCGGGGAGCGCGGCTACGATGATGGAGCGGCGGCGGTGGCGTCGGCCATGGCTGGGGAGCACGAGGGGGAGGAGCTGGAGAGGAGAGGGGGCGTCTGGGGGGGTTCGGGGGAGAGAGAGAGGTCGATCCACGGTGTTAGCCGGGCGAGTGGAGCGGCGAGGCGGCGAGCAGGTGCGTGGCACCCATGCGGTGCTCGCCGTCGAGCACCTGCCTGCCTGCGTGGCCGGGCAAGCAGCTCGCTGGCGCGGCGCTGGGCTGGGCCGGCAGGTGGGCCGGTTAGCGGGCGCCAGGTAAGTCTTGCTGTTATTTTCCTTTTTCTATTTTTCTGCAACTTTGTTGAATTTTTAAAAATACCTAGGCAACTCCTAAAATCACCAAACTGCTTCTGGTCCATAGTTGGATTATTTCCAACATGAAACATTTCAGTTTAGGAATATTTGAGCATTTGAAATATTTTATATAATTTTAAATGCCCAAATTCAAATACTTATCATTTAATTCAAAGACCCTAAGATGACCTAGAAAATTGTGCAACACTTTTGGCAGAGGTTCTGAACCAAGACAAAAATGATGGACATTTTAGAAGGGCATTTCAGGTTCATTGAAATTATTTTTAGTAAACCCTAGTTGTTTTAGAGGGGGCTGGGGGTTTTGACATCCCCATTTCAAGTTTCTGATGAAAAGATAGACATGAAGCAACACTCTAATGCATGAACTAGCTAGGGTGTGACATCCATAGTCTTCATATGATGTCTTCTCATGTCATAGTCTTCAATGTGAATCTTTTCACAAACCACCATTGTCTTCAATGTCTTCACACATTTTTAGGGGTCATATCTGGTAGGTAAACCGAATCAATATGGGACTACTACCTGTGTTATCCTACAATTATCACAAACACATTAGTCCCTCAACCAAGTTTGTCGTCAATACTCCAAAACCAACTAGGGGTGGCACTAGATGCACTTACACTTCTGTCCCATTATCTTTGGTAGACCTTTCTTGAACACCGTTAATGCTAGAATCGACTGTGAGAAACAAATTGTCGGTGTTAGTTTGGATGATGAGTCTCATGAGTTTAATTTTTCCAAGTTTAGTAGAAAACTTCATGAAAAAGAATTGCCTAGTAAATATGAATTTATTGGTCTTGCTTCTATTGTTGTGCCTCCTACTGATCCACTAGAACAATATTTGCTAGACCATGAAAATGATTTACATATGCATGAAAGAAATGAAATAGATAAGATTTTCTTTGAACAACGTCCTCTTCTCAAACATAATTTGCCTATTGAAACTCTAGGAGGACCTCCTCCACCTAAAGGTGATCCTGTGTTTGAATTAAAACAATTGCCAGACACTTTGAAATATGCTTATCTTGATGGAAAGAAGATATATCCTGTTATTATTAGTGCTAACCTTTCAGAACATGAAGAAGAAAGATTATTGAAAGTTCTAAGGAAGAACCGAGCTACTATTGGATATACTCTTGATGATTTAAAGGGCATCAGTCCCACTCTATGTCAACACAAAATTAATATGGAACCTGATGCTAAACCTGTTGTTGATCACCAACGTCGGTTAAACCCGAAGATGAAAGGAGTGGTAAGAACGGAAATATTAAAACTTCTGGAAGCAAGTATAATCTATCCTACAGCTGATAGTAGATCGGCGAGTCCTGTTCATTGTGTCCCTAAGAAAGGAGGAATAACTATTGTTCCTAATTATAAGAATGAACTTATTCCACAAAGAATTGTTACAGGTTATACAATGGTATTTGATTTTATAAAATTAAACAAAGCAACTAGAAAAGATCATTACCCTCTGCCTTTTACTGATCAAATGCTTGAAAGATTATCTAAGCACACACATTTTTGCCTCCTTGATGGATATTCTATTTTTTTCACAAATACCTGTTTCTCAACCTGATCAAGAAAAGACCACTTTTACTTGTCCCTTTGGAACCTATGCTTATAGACATATGCCTTTCGGTTTATGTAATGCACCTGCTACCTTTCAAAGATGTATGACTGCTATATTCTCTGACTTTTGTGAAAAGATTGTTGAGGTTTTCATGGATGACTTCTCTGTTTATGGGAAGTCTTTTGATGATTGTTTAAGCAATCTTGATCGAGTTTTGCAGAGATGTGAACAAACAAATCTTGTCTTGAATTGGGAGAAGTGCCACTTTATGGCTAATGAAGGCATTGTCTTGGGTCATAAAATTTCTGAAAGAGGTATTGAAGTGGACAAAGCAATGGTTGATGCAACTGAGAAAATGCCATGTCCTAAAGATATCAAAGGTATTCGTAGTTTCTTAGGTCATGTTGGTTTCTACAGGATATTTATCAAAGACTTTTCTAAAATTTCTAGTATTCTTATGAATCTTTTGCAAAAGGACATTCCTCTTGTTTTTGATGATGATTGTTTAGAAGCCTTTGAAACACTCAAGAAAGCCTTAATTTCTGCACGTATTGTTTAACCACCTAATTGGAACTTGCCTTTTGAAATTATGTGTGATGCTAGTGATTATGATGTAGGTGTTGTTCTATGACAAAGAGTTGATAAGAAACTGAATGTTATTCATTATGCGAGTAAAACTCTAGACAGTGCTCAACGAAATTATGCTACTCCTAAAAATGAATTCTTAGCAGTGGTGTTTGCTTGTGATAAATTTAGACCTTACATTGTTGATTCAAAAGTAATTGTTCACACCGATCATGCTACTATTAAATATCTTATGGAAAAGAAAGATGCTAAACCTAGACTTATTCTTTGGGTTCTTGTAAGTGCATCTAGTGCCCCTTAGTGATTTTGGTGTATTGAAGACTTATAGGTTAAGGGACTAATATGTTTGTGAGTGTAAACAGGTCTATTAGTCTATGAGGAGTTTGATATTTATAGAGAAAGTCGACCCCTAAAAATGAATGTCTTCATCTGAAGACTTTGGCTTTCTAAAGACTTTGAAAGTGAAGAAATTGGTGTGATCCAGAAGACTTGATATTCATACGAGGAATATGAAGCTCGAAGACTTTTGTTTTCATAGTTTCATTTTTCTCTTTCTTCAGTCATAGGAAACACCTTACTGTTAAAGGGGGTCGAGGTAAAACTAAGGAAAAGTTTCGAAGTGATGCTCAACTCAAAATCCTACACCTACCAATCCCTTCGAGTGAAGCCATTGGAAATATCATACAGTTCAGTCAATTTCTTCAGTGACAGAGATGAAGATCTTCTGTTCTCTGAGGAATTTGTTCTGACTGAGGAGTTAGGGATTCGCCAGTGCGGATTGCCTACAAGTGAGGAACATGATAGCCCTGAGGAATTTGAAAGCTCAAATTTCCAACCGTTGTTGTGCTATGTGCCAGCTGTCCCAAAATATCTACCCACCTAACGGTCATATCATTGAAGGGCATTTGTGTCTTATCATGTCGGGCTGCTCCCTAGGCTATAAATAGCCGCCCCTACAACCACTAGCTGGTTGGCTGCTCCGCGAGAAACTGACACTTGTCATTGAGAGCATCCCATCCTCCTAGGACTTTGAGCTAAAATCATCAAGTGAGGAAAAACCCAAAACCCAAACCAAACACCTACAAACCCAAAGTGATTGAGCATCACTGAAGAGATTGTTCCTGTGTGGAACCGATGCTTGTTACCTTTGAGGATTGTGCATCCTCCAGACAGTTAGGCGTCATGGTCTAGAGCATCCAAGAGGAAATTGTGGATCACCGAGTGACCGAGTCTGTGAAGGTTTGGGAGTCACCTGAAGACTTACCACGAGTGATTGGGAGAGGTCTGTGTGACCTTAGCTCAAGGAGAATATGGTGAGGTCTGTGTGTCCGGGACTGTGTGCCCTCAGGTTTAAATACCTAGCCGCTCCAACTAGACGTACAACTATCACAATAGTTGGAACTGGTCTACTAAATCACTGTCTTCACCGAGCTAACTGGTTCTATTTCCTCAACCCTTTCATTTCGTCATTATTGTGTTGTTATACCTGATCGTTACTCTTTGAAGACTTTGATTCAAGACTTTCTCAATTTCTCCAGTTCAAATTCTTCAGTCAGTTTGTCTTCAGCCTGCTTATCCTATGTTTATGCTTTCTGTACTCTGTGCTTGTTTTTTGATTTCTTCATGATGACTGTGCTACTACTCTGTTGTGCTTGCATTTGAGTACTTATTCCGCTGCTAAGTAGTTCATTGCTTAGGAATTTCCTCACCCTGAAATTCCTCAGTGTCGAATTTCTAAAAATCGCCTATTCACCCCCTCTAGTCAATATAACGCACTTTCAATTGGTATCAGAGCGAGGTACTCCCTTGTTCTGTGTGATTTTGGTTTAACCGCCTGGAGTTTTAGTTATGCCTACCACAGGAATGAAGGCAGTGACATGCGCCATCTTTGATGGTCATGATTATCCCAAGTGGAAGGCCATGATGAAGAAGTGCCTCATGGCGATGAACAACAAACTATGGACCGTCACTGAGATTGGTCTTACCGATCTATGCAAGATGGCGGAGGCTGATGATATTCGCATGTACACTCTACTTAATCTCATAGCGAAGGACATCATCTACTCCGGCTTGTCCCAAAATCAGTTCAGGAACATTATGCATCTCAGCCATGCGAAGCTCATCTGGGACCAACTCTCTCAGGTCTATGAAGGTCATCAAACTCATCATGATCCCTGGTTTAAGGATTTCATGGAATCGCGCAAGGCTATGACTTTCGATCCGGAATCATCATCCTCTTCACCATGCTGTGACAGCCTGGTTTTTGCCCTCTCTCATTTGCTTGATTATCTTTTGGATTCAATTTGAAACTTGGAGTTTTTGGATCTTTTCATATGGACTTAAACACTTGGGTACCCTTGGCTTTCACCCAAGTGCTTCATTTCCCTCCCTTATCACCATTCCCCTTCTGATCCACCCCAGAATAATCTTTGGAATATTTTTCTTAAATGAAAAATATTCATTTCTCTCTCAAAAACCCTAGCTAGATCACTATGCTCCAAAGCAACCCTAATTTTTATGGCGCAGAAAAATCTGAGATAATTCACAAATATTCTTTGAACCCTAGGGCACCTTCCTGAGCAAAAATATTTCATCACTTTATGGGATATTTTTGCTACAGAAAATATTTTCTGTTCTGGACAGAAATGGTGGTTTCTACAGCAACTACCATTTTACTTGCTCCATTGTGCCTATTTTTTCTTGTGCATTTTCACCTTAGTAACTCATGGCTAACCTCCAAAGCACAGCCAAGAACTCCCTGCCATTTGACCTCAGTAACCTCTCAAAGTTACTGACCAGAAACTTACCTGGCATGTAAAAACTTCTCTACTGCACCTGGATCCAAACCAAAGCGTGGTAACCTCTCAATCTACCACGAACAACACGCCAGACATGAAGTTTAGTCTTAGCTCGGCCTGATGTCATAGTCCACGAGGTGACCGTGTTCGTCCAGGGGTGCTGGCATGCGTGTCGACGCGCTCTGAGTGCCGCTGAACGCTCTGTTCGCGCGTGCTCGCTTCCCCCACCTGCCATAGCGCGCCAAACTTTGCCACCATCTTCGTCTCAACGTCCTTAACTCCTCCCTGGCGCTCGCCGACGCCGAAGCTCGCCGCAGCGAGCACGGGCGCGGTTCGGCCAACCCAATAGTGCGGTGCGCACTATGCTCGTTGCCTTCCCCTCGCTCATGTGCTCGCCCCCACTCGCCCACAGTTCCCGCGTGAGCTGCGTCGCCTTCTCCCCCTCTCACTGACGCCGCTCGTCACCGGGCGCCATGGACAGGTGTCCACCGGCAGAGCCCAACCCCCCCTCTCCGCTCGCCTATAAATGGAGCCGCCCCCAACCTCCTCAAGCACCATCCACCACTCCCACACAACCCACAAGCGAGTAGGAAGCAGTAGCCCGACCGGGTAGGCCGCAGGGCACCGTCCTCGAGCTCGAGCTTGCCGGCGAACCCCTTTGGTCGCCGCGGTAGCTCCAGCCCATCCCAGGCCAGTGCAACACTTCCCAGGGCCTCCGCCTCTCTCCGGTGAAGCCATCACGTCCACCTGGAGCCCCTGGAGTTGCCTCTGCTCGCCGTCTTCTTCATCTCCGGCGACCACCGCGTTCTGCCTCTACTTGCAAGGTTGATTCTGACGCCGTCCGACCACCCCTAGCCACGCTGCGGGTATGGGCATATTGTTCTTTGCAAAGAAATCTAACAGCTCACCAAAAATGAGATTTTTCTGAGCTGTCTAGAATTTGGAGTGATTTTCAGAAGAGTTCTTGATATTTTCTTCTTGTGTTTAAAATTATTTTCAGAGGGTGAGGCTTGTCTTGAGGATCACCAGAAGGCTTGTGAACCTCATCTGCACTAAGGCAAGCCACAGCAACATTTTCATGGTGCCATTTCAATATTGATGATTTTCTTACTTGAATGATATGATTAATCCATGTATTTAAATAACTATTATGTTTTTATATTCTGTTAAGTGTGTGTTGGTATTATGCTTGATTTACAGAACCTTGAAACTAGCTTAGTTGGTAAAGAAGCTAAGATATAATTATGGTAACGATAAAATGATTTGTTATGCATGTGGATAATGGATTAAAGTTATTTTCTTACATAAATAAAAATGGTTAAATTTGCTAGAAAATATCCTCTTAAGTGCTTGTTTAGCCAATTTACCTAATTTATAGAATGTTTGAACCTAACTTGATTGGTAAAGAAATTAGGATTTGCTTGCGATGATGATAGTAGAAGCTTTGCTATGCATGCGAGGATTTAATCGGAGTTATTTTCTTGCATGAGAAAATTATATTGCTTGTTGCAAAATATATGGTTAAAGCAAGACCAGGAAAGTAATATAAGTTTTTGATGCTTATGTTTAGTGTGAATATGGTTGACATCAGTCATTTTCGTATTATGTGATGCATGTGTAGTATTGCATTTCATGGCATGCTATGACAGCGGTCATTTTCCTTTTAAGTAGAACCTGAATATAACTCAACCTAAATATATCGTTGACTAGGTCATGGTGCCGCTGAATCGAGATTTTCCCAGTGCAACCACATTTGCCTTTGTGGGAAGGCCTTGATTCGGTCCATTGACATGCCTCTGGTCGGTGCCTCCAACTAGGGAAGGTTACGGGCATGCTTACCCTGCCTCGGTAAGCAGGCATAACCTTGTGTGCCCCTATTTGAGATTTTTGGTACCAGTCCCCGTGAGGGAAGTGTTGGCCACGACGGTGGTCGGTGTGTCTTTGGTAGACACGGGGCCACCCAGGACTAGCCCGTTGGGGATTGGGTCGGAGTGGCCGGGAGAGTGTCATGGCAATGGAAGGGTTTTGTCGGAATGCCGTTGGTCCACCTGAATGGGAGTGTGAGGCCATGGGTTCCGAGGTGTGGGTACAGTGTGCTACCTCTGCAGAGTGTATAATCTATCAATAGTCGAGTCCACGGTTACGGACAACTCGTAGTAGGTCCCACCATGAGTCAACGTTTAATAAACATGCACACTAAGTTATCATCATTGCAATGATGATGATGGCTGAAAGGCCATCAAGATTTTCGAGACCACGATGGTGGTTTGGTGGTGATCACCGTAAGGATCACGAGTTACTTTAGTGGTGATCGCCGTAAGGATCACGAGTTACTTTGGTGGTGATCGCCGTAAGGATCACAAGTTACTCTAGTTAAGACCACAATGGTGGTTTGGTGGTGATCGCCGTAAGGATCACAAGTTACTCTGGTTAAGACCGCAATGGTGGTTTGTCTGTGATCCGAGAACGATCACGATTGGTAAGTCGGTACCGCGGGATGTTTATCCCAGGAGCATGAGCACAACATGTTGGAACATTATTTCATCATTAATTGGTTAAATATCATGATATTGTTTGTCATTATGATTATGCCTGTTGTGAGCTTGCAAGTACATTCAATGTACTGACCTGGTGTGTCATGCCAGATTTCAGGAAAGTCGCGTTGGAAAGGAGCACTGGTTGAGTCTATATCGTATCCACATCGGTGTCCCTGTGATATGGAGTTTCCGCTACGACGTTGTTCCGCTGCCGCGTAGTTGATATGATCGAGGCCCCTTTATGTTCACTAAATAATGTACATATTGTTCAGCCACACCGTGCGTGCTGCTCGGCCTCGACATCTGTTGTAATATAAACTCTGAGCCGCTAGCATCAATAAAGCGGTTGTTTTTCTGTACCAGGATGTTGTGTGTTGCCAAAAGACATGGTCTCTGGCTGGCAATGCAGGGTAAACCGGTCGCTCTGAGCTGGGGTGCCACAATGCTTGGTATCAGAGCCGCGCTGACTGTAGGCCACGCTAGACTACGACGTGTTAACTAGACGTTAGATACGAGTTTAAGTTGAGTGTCGGTAGTAATTGTAGCTGGTTGTTGCATTGCATGCACTTGATTTATATTTTTATGCTAACCTGTTAATGGTTCTGAGTGTAGATGGCTCTGGTGCCGTATCCATGCCAGCTGCAGCTGATGTCGTACACGTTACTACACCTTCTTCGCAACGTGTGGCGTCAGCTGTACCCCCTCGGAGACGATCCAGTCTATCGTGTGTATCGGGAGCGTCTAGCTGATTCAGTGTATGAGTATCTCTTAATGGTTACTCTGCGCACTAGTTCCGATTCTGGCTCTTACACTCGTATCTCTCGAAGCGGTTACGCCTCTACCGCTTCTCAGGCTGTCCAGTTTGCTGCATTCAAGGTCCTTGTCGAGCTTCGCTACAACGAGATCCGAATGCAAAACCATCCAGGTTTCTTTTCCTACCCTTCTCTACACAATAATGGTAGTGTCCGTTTCCAGATCATTGATCCGGAGTCTGATAGCGTTGCTAGCCACCTTGCTCGTTATGTCACTGCTAGCTATCTTATGATCCACGAGCTAGCTCGAGAGCTGACTCGTGCCCGTACTGCTTTAGCCGCTGCTTTGGTCACTACTAGATCTGCCACTACTCCATCTTCTCTGGGATTTACTCCCTATATTCCAGCCAATTCTAGTTCCCCTGTTTCACCGATTACTCCCCCAAGTAGCTCAGGCACTTCGACGGTGAACCCTCTCCGTACTCCTGCCGAGTGGGTTTCACTTCTCTCTACTCCTGTAGCCCCGATGCTTCATCCTGCCCCTGCCCCAGAGGGAGAGCCCTCGAGGCAGCGTCGTCGTGTTACCTTTAACCCGGAGGTTACCATTAACCATGTCAGTTCAGGATCCGAGTCCGCTTCAGGGGAGGACACCGCAGCACCAGCAGAGCAGTAGTACCTCGGAGTTTTCGCAGTCGTCCGGATAATGTATGGATGTAGACGTACGAGTCATGATGTTTCGTTGCATGTATGAGAGTAGTGGAACATGTCATGTTGTTTATCTTTCATGTATGAGTCTATGTATAATTATGTTGGGACTTTATTCGCCGTATTTTCTTCGCTCTTTTGTTTTCTTCTGGGATTTGTCGCTGGCTTTTCCCCAAATTTATTCTTGGATGTTTCTCATCTCGATTGAGTTGTCTTGGGAAAAATCCACAATAGGATGACGTGGGGAGGCAGCAGTAGCAACGTTCGTGAGGGAACTCCTGTTCGTCGTTCTGCACGACTGGTAAGACATTCTCCCGAGCCGTACGTTCCGCCACCGCCTCCACCACCAAATCCACCCTCCACCGAGCAAATTTTGCGTACGTTTGAGTAAAGAAGGAACAATGATCTGCTTGAAATATTAAGAAGTGTGCAAGCTATGGTTGGACAGAATGGAAATCAGAACGGTCATTACTCAAAGCTGTCAGATTTTCAAAGGACCAAGCCACCCAGTTTCAGTCAGATTGTTGACCCATTGGATGCAGACGATTGGTTGCGTACCATTGAGAAAAAGCTTGAGATTGCTCGTACTGAAGAAAATGATAAGGTTCCATTTGCAACTCATTACCTTGAAGGCACTGCTGCCATATGGTGGGAAAAATGCAAAGACCATGTGGCATGCTGATGAAGAAATCACCTGGGAAAAATTTAAGGATCAGTTCTGGAAATATCATATCCCTACTGGAGTTATGAAGGTTAAGCAGCGTGAATTTCTCGCACTCATCCAAGGAAATCAGTCTTTGAGGGAATATTTGCAAAAATTTAATCATTTGGCCCGTTACTCCCTTTATGACGTGGCCACCGAGGAAAGGAAGATTGACAGATTTCTTGTAGGCTTAAATCCGCAACTCTGGTGTACTCTCAGTATCTTTGATTTCCCAGATTTCCAAACTCTGATGAACAACGCTTTCATTGCTGAACGGGAGCACAAGCTTGTATCAGATAATAGGCCTGCCAACAACAACGACAACAAGCGTAAGTTTGAGCCAAAGAAGGATGGGGAACCAGTGCAAAAGGCTCGAACCTGGCAACAGACTCAGGTGGAATACATGCCCAATTGGTAATAGAATGTTAACAAGACCACCACTCAAGTCAAGAATGTCGTGACCAACCCAATACGTGAGGAGCGTCAGCGCAATAATTCGTGCTTCAATTGTGGGCAGAACGGGCATTATGCCAAATAATGCCCCAAGAACAACAGGGCGAATGCCCCATTCAGGCCACAAGTCAACTTTATAGAGTCATGCCCGACCCAGCAAAACATTACTGGGTACGTGCATCATCTCTCAGCCGACAAAGCACAAGAGGACCCCGAAGTCGTCATTGGTATGTTTTCTGTTAATGACATACCTGCCGTAATTTTATTTGACTCTGGGGCTTCCCATTCTTTTATTTCTCAGAGTTTTGCTGCCCAAAACAAATTTCCTTGTACACTTTTGGGCAAAAATATGCTGGTACAAACCCAGGATCTCTAATCAAGAGCAACATGGTCTGCCGCGATCTGGAAATCAATATCAACGGAGTCTACTTTCCAACCTCTCTGATAATTATTGAGTCTGAAAAGTTGGATATTATATTGGGTATGAATTGGTTGACCCAATATCAAGTTTGTATAAACTACGCAACACGAGAAGTCACTTTGACCAGTCAGAACGGGCAGACTACCAAATTCTACGCTCGCAAGAAAATACCCAAGTAAGAATTGGTTTTCACCGTTGTGGCTGAGTTGGAACTAATTCCTATGGTCAACGAGTACCCTGATGTATTTCCAGAAGAACTGCCAGGCATGCCACCAGACCGAGAACTGGAATTTGCAATAGATCTTGTGCCGGAACTGCACCGCTATACAAGAAGTATTACTGAATGCCCTCATCAGAATTAGTGGAGCTAAGGAAACAACTTGATGAACTGCTCCAGAAAGGATATATTCGTCTCAACTCTTCACCATGGGGATCACCCGCTATTTTTGTGGACAAAAAGGATGGCAGTCTCCGCATGTGCGTATATTACCGCCAGCTAAATGAGGTCACCATCAAAAATAAATACCCGTTGCCAAGGATTGATGATTTGTTTGATCAGCTTAGTGGGGCTAAAGTATTCTCTAAGATCGATTTATGGACCGGATATCATCAGCTCAAGATTAAAAAAGGAAGATATTCCTAAGACCGCATTCACTACTCGGTACGGTCTTTATGAATATACCGTGATGTCCTTTGGTCTCACCAATGCCCCTAATTTCTTCATGCATATGATGAACAAAGTATTCATGGACTTCCTCGACAAATTCGTTGTAGTCTTCATCGATGACATCCTCATTTACTCCAAGGGTGAAGACGAGCACAAGGATCACCTTCGAGCAGTGCTACAACGACTCCGCGACCATCAGCTTTACGCTAAATTCAGTAAATATGAGTTTTGGCTCAAGCAAGTTGGGTTTCTCGGACATGTACTATCCGTCGAAGGTATAGCCGTGGACCCGAGCAAAGTAAAGGATGTGCTCGACTGGCTGCCGCCCACAACAGTGACACATATCCGAAGTTTTCTCGGATTAGCTGGATATTACCATCGTTTCATCAAAGGGTTTTCCAAGATTGCTAAACCCATGACGGAGCTGCTCAAAAAGGATAAGAAGTTTGAATTGACGGAGGACTGTGGGAAAAGTTTCAATGAGCTAAAGATACGGCTGACAACTGCACCTGTGTTGACTCTCCCAGACATATATCGTAGCTTTGATGTGTATTGTGACGCCTCCAGGCAAGGCCTTGGTTGCGTACATATGCAAGACATCAAGGTAGTAGGATATGTATCGCGAAAGCTATGACCTCACGAGGGAAATTATCCTACTCATGATTTGTAATTGGTTGCGGTGGTTCACGCGCTAAAAATTTGGAGACACTACCTCATTGAAAAAAGGTGCCAAATTTTTACCGATCACAAGAGCCTTAAATACATATTTACTCAGCCGGATTTAAATCTCCATCAACGAAGATGGCTAGAGTTGGTCAAGGATTATGATCTTGGAATAAATTATCACCCGGGTAAGGCCAACGTGGTTGCCGATGCCCTTAGTTGAAAGCCTGCCAGCTTAAATGCCATATTCAAATCCTTGCCTCTCAAACTCCAAGAGGAGATCGCTCAGCTCAACCTGGTCATAGTGGATGCTGGCCTCGCTAATACTTCGGAAGTTACCCCCACACTTGAGGAAGAGATCCGCAAGTCCCAGACAGCTGACATCGAACTACAGAAGCGTCCCAAGAGCCCGATGGCACGGCAGACCCCAAATTTCTCCAAGGAAAAATTCGATACCCTCCAATTCTGTGGACAGATTTGTGTACCCAATCACCCGACATAAAGAAGAAAATCATGTCAGAAGCACATGAATCCTCATATTCCATTCACCCGGGAGGTACAAAAATGTATGAGGACCTTAGACAAATATTCTGGTCGGAGGGAATGAAGAAAGATATTGCCTATTTTGTGGCCTGTTGTGACATATGCAACAAGGTGAAGGCAGAGCATCAGAAGCCAGCCGGACTCCTCCAACCGCTGCCGGTTTCGCAATGGAAATGGGATGACGTTTGTATGGATTTTATTACAGGATTGCCTAAGACTCAGCGAGCAAATGATGCAATCTGGGTCATAGTGGACACCTTAACCAAGGTTGCTCACTTCATTCCGATCAACACTAGATATCGAGCATATCAACTTGCACAACTGTATGTATCCAGAATCGTTAGTCTGCATGGAGTACCCTGAACTATCACTTCCGACCGAGGTTCCCTGTTCACCTCCGCTTTTTGGTCCCGTCTCCATCAAGCCTTGGGGATAGCGCTGAAATATAGTACTGCTTATCATCCTCAGAACGATGGACAGACAGAGCGGGTAAATCAAATACTCAAAGATATGTTGTGAGCCTGTGCTTTAGCTCAAGGACCTAAATGGGAAGACTGCTTGCCATATGCCGAGTTTTCCTATAACAACAACTTCCAGACCAGTCTAAAGATGTCACCGTATGAAGATATGTATGGCCGTAAGTGCCGCACTCCTTTAAATTGGTCTCAAACTGGAGATAGATGTATTTTTTTGGAACAGATCTCATGATGGAAGCTGAGAAACAAGTTAAGGAAATCAGAGACAGATTGCAATTGGTCAAATCTCGACAGAAAAGTTATTATGATGCAAAGCACCGGCAGGTCAGTTTTGAACCCGGAGAGCACGTATACCTTTGAGTCACTCCTATGAAAGGAGTCAAGAGATTTCAAACCCTTGGAAAGTTGGCACCCAGATTTATTGGTCCATTCCCGGTTATGTCTCGAGTGGGTACTATTGCATATCAATTGGAACTACCCGCTGAATTGGCAGACGTGCACAACGTGTTTCATGTTTCACAATTGAGACGATGCATATCCCCGCCTGAGAAAAGGACCGCTATGGATGAGGTTGAGTTGGCAAATGATTTAACTTATGAAGAGAGACCGTTTTGAATTTTGTATCAGATGGAAAGGGTCACTCGCAGTAAAGTAAGGAAATTTTACAAAGTTTAGTGGGAGCATCACACAGAGTCAGAATCAACTTGGGAGCGGGAAGAATTCCTAAAGGACCATTATCCAGAGTGGTTTTCCCAAGCAACCGAATCTCGAGGACGAGATTCATTCTAAGTGGGGGAGGTTTGTGACAGCCTGGCTTTTGCCCTCTCTCATTTGCTTGATTTTCCTTTGGATTCAATTTGAAACTTGGAGTTTTTGAATCTTTTCATATGGACTTAAACACTTGGGTACCCTTGGCTTTCACCCAAGTGCTTCATTTCCCTCCCTTATCATCATTCCCCTTCTGATCCACCCCAAAATAATCTTTGGAATATTTTTCTTAAATGAAAAATATTCATTTCTCTCTCAAAACCCTAGCTAGATCACTATGCTCCAAAGCAACCCTAATTTTTATGGCTCAGAAAAATCTGAGATAATTCACAAATATTCTTTGAACCCTATAGCACCTTCGTGAGCAAAAATATTTTGTCAATTTTTGGGATATTTTTGCTACAGAAAATATTTTCTGTTCTGGACAGAAATGGTGGTTTCTACAACAACTACCATTTTACTTGCTCCATTGTGCATGGTTTTCTTGTGCATTTTCACCTTAGTAACTCATGGCTAACCTCCAAAGCACAGCCTCCAACTTCCAGCCATTTGACCTCAGTAACCTCTCAAAGTTATTGACCAGAAACTTACCTGGCATGTAAAAACTTCTCTACTGCACCTGGATCCAAACCAAAGCGTGGTAACCTCTCAATCTACCACGAACAACACGCCAGACATGAAGTTTAGGCTTAGCTCAGCCTGATGTCATAGTCCATGCGGTGACCGTGTTCGTCCAGGGGTGCTGGCATGCGTGTTGACACGCTCTGAGTGCCGCCGAACGCTCTGTCACGCGTGTTCGCTTCCCCCACCTGCCGTAGCGCGCCAAACTTCGCCACCATCTTCATCTCAACGTCCTTAACTCCTCCCTGGCGCTCGCTGACGACGGAGCTCGCCGCAGTGAGCACGGGCGCGGACCGACCAACCCAACAGTGCGGTGCGCACTGTGCTCGTCGCCTTCCCCTCGCTCCTATGCCCGCCCCCGCTCGCCCACAGTTCCCGCGTGAGCTACGTTGCCTTCTCCCCCTCTCACGGACGCCGCTCGTTGCCGGGCACCATGGACAGGTGTCCACCGGCGGAGCCCGAACCCCCCTCTCCACTCGCCTATAAATGGAGCCGCCCCCAGCCTCCTCGAGCACCATCCACCACTCCCACACAACCCACAAGCGAGTAGGAAGCCGTAGCCCGGCCGGGCAGGCCGCGGGCCGCCGTCCTCGAGCTCGAGTTCGCCGGCGATCCCCTCTAGTCGCCATGGTAGCTCCAGCCCATCCCAGGCCAGGGCAACACTTCCAAGGCCTCCGCCTCTCTCCGGTGAAGCCATCACATCCACCTGGAGCCCCTGGAGTTGCCTCTGCTCGCCGTCTTCTTCATCTTCGGTGACCACCGCGTTCTTCCTCCACTTGCAAGGTTGATTCCGACGCTGTCCGACCACCCCTAGCCACGTTACGGGTACGGGCAGGTGCGCCACTGTCCCCTCTCTCCATCCCTCCCTCTTGTTTTGGCCAAGGAGTCCTCGTCGCCAGTGAGAGCTCCGGTGGAGCTGCGACTCCCTCTGTTTCCTTCTCCCCCTCCTTCTCACCTGACTAGCGGGGCCCGCTAGTCAGCCACTCTGTACGCGCGCGAAGCGGTACGAGTGGTGGCGCCCTCAGGCTTTTACGCCTTCGATGTCACCCCCCTAGTCTGTTTATGTAAATTCAAACTTAATTCATTCCAGAGAGCTTCAAATAGCCATAAATTTTCAACCATAAGTCCAAATGAATTGATTCTTTTTGCATATTGTTCTTTGCAAAGAAATCTAACAAATCACCAAAAATGAGATTTTTCTGAGTTGTCTAGAATTTCTGGTGATTTTCAAAAGAGTTCTTGATATTTTCTTCTTGTGTTTAAAATTATTTTCAGAGGGTGAGGCTTGTCTTGAGGATCACCAGAAGGCTTGTGAACCTCATCTGCACTGAGGCAAGCCACAACAACATTTTCATGGTGCCATTTCAATATTGATGATTTTCTTACTTGTATGATATGATTAATCCATGTATTTAAATAACTATTATGTTATTTATATTCTGTTAAGTGTGTGTTGGTATTATGCTTGATTTACATAACCTTGAAACTAGCTTAGTTGGTAAAGAAGCTTATATAATTGTGGTAATGATAAAATGATTTGTTATGCATGTGGATAATGGATTAAAGTTATTTTCTTACATAAATAAAAATGGTTAAATTTGCTAGAAAATATCCTGTTAAGTGCTTGTTTAGCCAATTTACCTAATTTATAGAATGTTTGAACCTAACTTGATTGGTAAAGAAATTAGGATTTGCTTGCGATGATGATAGTAGAAGCTTTGCTATGCATGTGAGGAATTAATCGAAGTTATTTTCTTGCATGAGAAAATAATATTGCTTACTGCAAAATATATGGTTAAAGTAAGACCAGGAAAGTAATATAAATTTTTGATGCTTATGTTTAGTGTGAATATGGTTGACATCAGTCATTTTCGTATTATGTGATGCATGTGTAGTATTGCATTTCATGGCATGCTATGACACCGGTCATTCTCCTTTTAAGTTGAACCTGAATATAACTCAACCTAAATATATCGTTGACTGGGTCATGGTGACGCTGAATCAAGATTTTCCCAGTGCAACCACATTTGCCTTTGTGGGAAGGCCTTGACTCGGTCCATTGACATGCCTCTAGTCAGTGCCTCCAACTAGGGAAGGTTATGGGCGTGCTTATCCTGGCCCGGTAAGCAGGCATAACCTTGTGTGCCCCTGTTTGAGATTTTTGGTACCGGTCCTCGTGAGGGAAGTTTTGTCCACGACGGTGGTCGGTGTGTCTTTGGTAGACATGGGGCCACCCAGGACTAGCCCATTGGGGATTGGGTCGGAGTGGCCGGGAGAGTGTCATGGCAATGGAAGGGTTTCGTCGGAATGCCGTTGGTCCACCCGAATGGGAGTGCGAGGCCATGGGTTCCGAGGTGTGGGTATAGTGTGCTACCTCTGCAGAGTGTATAATCTATCGATAGCCGAGTCCACCGTTATGGACAACTCATAGTAGGTCCCACCATGAGTCAACGTTTAATAAACATGAACACTAAGTTATGATCATTGCACTGATGATGATGGCTGAAAGGCCATCGAGATGTTCGAGACCACGATGGTGGTTTGGTGGTGATCGCCGTAAGGATCGCGAGTTACTTTGGTGGTGATCGCCGTAAGGATCACGAGTTACTTTGGTGGTGATCGCCGTAAGGATCACAAGTTACTCTAGTTAAGACCACAATGGTGGTTTGGTGGTGATCGCCGTAAGGATCACAAGTTACTCTGGTTAAGACCGTGATGGTGGTTTGTTTGTGATCGGAGAATGATCACGACTGGTAAGTCGGTACCGCGGGATGTTTATCCTAGGAGCATGAGCACAACATGTTGGAACATTATTGCATCGTTAATTGGTTAAATATCATGATATTGTTTTTCATTATGATTATGCCTGTTGTGAGCTTGCAAGTACATTCAATGTACTGACCTGGCGTGTCATGCTAGATTTTAGGAAAGTCGCGTTGGAAAGGAGCGCTGCTCGAGTCTAGATCGTATCCACATCGGTGTCCTTGTGATATGGAGTTTCCGCTACGACGTTGTTCCGCTGCCACGTAGTTGATATGATCGAGGCCCCTTTATGTTCACTAAATAATGTACATATTGTTAAGCTACACCGTGCGTGCTGCTCGGCCTCGACATCTATTGTAATATAAACTCTGAGCCGCTAGCATCAATAAAGCGGTTGTTTTTCTATACCAAGATGTTGTGTGTTGCCACAAGACATGGTCTCTGGGCTGGCAATGCAGGGTAAACCGGTCGCTCTGAGCCGGGGTGCCACACATGCCTTATGGCAAAAGGTGCTAAGGTAACTGAATGCTACCTATCTGAGGGAAGTGATGATGAATTTGGACCCAGTTATATCAAACTTGCTTCCCTTGCCACTAAACAACAAAGAGCTTTGGAAAAAGTTCAAAATATGCTAGACAAAAGCGATGATATGTTGGGTGAAGAAATGGATTGTTCTAAAGCTTTGGCTGAAAGTCTTCAGAGACTTCAAACTAAGTTTGATAATCTTTAGAGTCATCATAACACTCTCTTATCTGATCATGATAAGCTTTCTTATGAATTTCTTCAAAGAAAGTAAGATCTTGAGAAGCTAAGAGTGAGTTATGAAGATCTTCAGAAGGAACACGATTCATTACTTGCTCAAAAAATCAGTTCCGCTTAGGTTGAATTCATTCCACCATGTTTGAAATGGATTGAACGAGAATCTGCTAATTCTTCACCTGAAAGTTCAAATTCTTCTATTGCTGCAAATTCTTCAACTGTCTCTACTATCACAAATTCCTCATCAGAGGATGTTGCTAGTATCACTGACCATGCAGGGCTGAATGAATTGTATGTGACAGGCATGTACAAAAGGTTTAAAGGGCATCAGGCATGCACTTTGTGATGTTCTTAAAAAGCATATCCTTAACAGGAACCCTAGGAAAGAGGGTATTACCTTTGAGAGGAAACTCAAAGCTGATGGGACCTACTGGAAACCTAAGAAGTATCCCAAAACCTCATGGGTTGCTACAAAGCGACCTTCAGTGGATCCATCTATTGTATCTAGTTTTACATGTGAATCTTCATATTCTTCTGATGAGTCATTTGACTCCAATTATAATCTGTTCAAAAATCAGAATGGTGAAGTATTCGCTGGATACGTTGGCACTAACTGCAGGAATGGCCCCCCTATGAAGAAAATCTGGGTTCCCAAAAGGTGCCTTGAAAGTCTTCAGGTTTAATGTCATCATGACACCACCTGTGAAGAATAGGAACCCCAGATCAAATTCTTCATATGGACCAAAGTCTTCATATGGATCCAAGTTCTCATATGGACCAAATTTCTCACGTGGATCAAATTCCTCATATGGATCCAGATCCTCATATGAACATCATCGTGCTAACCCTTCTGTTTCGCAGGGAACATCTAAGGGTTATGAATATGTGCATTATTCTTCAAATCATTATGTTCATAAGTCCTCGAAGAATTTCTTTGCTTATTCATATTCTTACTCTAACCCCTCTCATGTGAAACGAAGTGGATTGGCTTCTATGCCACCTTTCTCTTATGGAGCTCGCAGAATGATGAACTCTTTGCCACCCCTCCAAATGTGGGTGGTGAAGAAAAAGAAATAATCTCTTATGCAGGGTCCGATCTCCAGATGAACCTAAGCGTCTGAAGAATTTGCTGGAGACCTGAGTATGCTTGAAAGGATGCAAGCTAACCATGAAGAAATGAATTCTCATTCCTCACGTCCTCATACTGCTATACCCATTTTATTGCGTGATGAAATTAATCTGATGAATTGGATGTCATATTCTTCACTGCTGAAGTATATGAGTTTGTAAGATGTACAAATCACATGACTGGTGACAGGAACTTATTGGACACTGCTTTATCTCCATCACATCTGAAGCATATCACCTACACTAACAAAGGAAAAAAATCAAGGTATTGGGTCTAGGTAAGGTTGCAATCTCAAAGGATCGACACATGGGCAAATTCATGCTTGCCGAGTCCTTAGGGTTCAACCTCATGTCTGTCTCAATGCTTTGTGATCTTGATATGGTTGTTGTCTTTGGCAAGTATCGTTGTGTTGTGACCATGGAAGCTTACAATTCCAAAGTCTTCGAAGGATTTAGGAGAGGAGATATGTATATTGTTGATTTCTCTACAGGACCACAACCTGCTACATGTCTACTTGCAAAAGCTTCAGAAGGCTGGCTATGGCATCGATGACTTGGTCATGCTGGGATGAGGAACTTGCACACTCTGGCGAAGAAGGAGCATGTCATTGGCATCGAGGGTGTCAAATTCCTCAAGGACCATCTATGTGGAGCTTGTGAAGCTGGAAAGATGACCAAGGCCAAGCATCCCTCAAAGACCATCATGACTACCACTTGTCCATTTGAATTGCATCACATGGATCTCTTTGGCCCAACTCATTATGCCACATTTACTAATGCTGCATATTTATATGGCTTTGTCATTGTTGATGACTATTCGCGTTACACATGGGTGCATATCATCACTTACAAAACTGAAGTGCAGGAAGTCTTCAAACGATTTTCCTCGAGGGCTTCAACCAACTTTTGTGTAAAGATCAAGCACATCAGAAGTGAAAATGGAACCGAGTTCAATAATATTGGTCTTGATGACTATCTTGATGAACTTGGTATCACTCACGAGTTATCTGCTCCCTATACTCCTCAGCAGAATGGCGTCGTGGAGCGCAAGAACAAGACTCTTGTTGAGATGGCTCGCACTATGCTTGACGAATACAAGACGCCTCCTCGCTTCTGGCCTGAGGCAATTGATACTGCGTGCCACATCATCAACAGGGTATATCTTCACAAATTCTTCAGAAAGACCTCATATGAACTCCTCACTGACAAGAAACCCAATGTCAGTTATTTCAAAGTCTTCGGTGTTAAATGTTGGATTAGCGATCCTCATCACAATTCTAAATTTGCACCAAAAGCACATGAAGGTTTTATGCTTGGTTATGGAAAGGACTCGCACACCTACAGAGTCTTCAACACCTATCACCACAAGGTTGTTGAAACTGTAGATGTGCGGTTAGATGAAACTAACGGCTCGCAAAGAGAGCACCTACCTACGGTGCTAGATGAAATACCACCTGAGGAATCCATCAAGTTCAAGGCTACTGAGGATGTCATTCCTACCGAAGAATCTGTTGAAGAAGTCATTCCTGATCATAAAGAACATCATGCTGCTGCACCTGAGGAAAATGGCTCTGAAGAAATGCTGAGCCCCCTCAACGCCGTCAACCCGCTCATCCTCGCGTTGCTAATGAAGTGCAGATTGAAAGAATCATCAACGATATCAAAGCACTAGGTCCTCTCACCCACTCAAAAGATTCACATTTGTCTAACTTTTGTGGGCAATTTGCTTTTGTCTCTATGACAGAGCCCACTAAAGTAGATGAAGCATTTCTGGAGCCTGAGTGGATTCAAGCAATGCAAGGGGAATTACATCAGTTCGAGGCTAAGGATGGCAATTTTACCCATGGACATGGATATCCGACCCGAATGGACAGGGTCTGGATATGCTTTTGTGTCCATGGACGCTGCCCAAACCCGACCCGATTGCTCATGGGTAGGACATGGATATAATATTGTACCCGTGGATATATCCAAACCCGACCCGATAGTGTGACTTAATGGGCCAAAATCTGCTATCCCTACCCCACAGTCACATGTCTCACTGCAATTTTACACTCTGTTATCTAAAAAATGTAAAAGAAATTTCACAATCTCCGTTGTAACTTTTATTAGTTGACATTCAATCCCCTGGGTAACATACTCCAATGCCCATTCCCTTATTTTTATCTCCTTGTTAAATGACTCGTCATTCACAACTATTAGAAAAATACTAAATGATCTTAGCTTGTTAGTGGATGTTGATTTACCATAAGTTGATGTTTAGCATAAGTGAGGCCTAGCCTACCACAAGGTGAAGAATGAAGGAGCTTATGTTAACACGGTGTTATGTGTAATTTATATTTCTTGAGAGGACCCAAAGGATATCCAGTGGGTATGGATATCCATCGGGTTTGGACATGGACACAATTTATCACCCATGGATTTTTTGTGGATGGACAAAGATTGTCTTCATGGATATGGATATGGATTTAATATTGTTCAACACGATCCAAACCCGACCCATTGCCATCCCTAGTTCGAGATCAACAATGTGGGGGAACTTCTCAAGCATCCAGACCCACGCAAGCACAATATCATCGACACCAAATGGATCTACCACAACAAGCAAGATGAAAATGGCCTTGTGGTGAGGAATAAGGCACGACTTGTATCTCAAGGCTACACACAGGTTGAAGGAATTGATTTTGATGAAACTTTTGCACCTATTGCTAGACTTGAGGCTATTCGCATATTACTTGCTTATGTTAACCATCATAATATCATCTTATATCAAATGGATGTGAAAAGTGCATTCCTCAATGGTAATCTTGAGGAAGAAGTATATGTTGCTCAACCCTCGGGTTTTGAAGATCCAAAGCATCCCGACAAAGTCTTCAGACTCAATAAGGCCCTCTATGGCCTCAAGCAGGACCCTCGGGTGTGGTATGATACTTTGAAGGAATTCCTCATGAAGAAAGGCTTCAAACCCGGTTCACTTGACCCAACTCTTTTCACCAAAATCTATGATGATAAATTATTTGTGTGCCAAATATATGTTGATGATATCATCTTTTGGCTGTACTGACCAACGTTACAGTGATGAATTTACCTATATCATGAGTGAAGAATATCAAATGTCTATGATGGGAGAATTAAAAGTCTTCTTAGGTCTTCAAATACGTCAACAGCACAACAGCATCTTCACATCTCAGGAGAAATACCTCAAGGATGTGTTGAGCAAATTCGGCATGCAAGATTGCAAAGGTTTCAAAATCCCTATGCCCACAAATGGCCATTTATGCACTAATGAAAATGGTACTAACTTTGATCAAAAGGTATATCGCTCCATGATTGGCCCTTTATTGTATTTATGTGCATCTAGGCTAGATATTATGCTTAGTGTTTGCATGTGTGCACTACAAAAAAATACACTTTCGTGATGATACATGTTTGTCATAGTAGGTCGCGTTTTTGTCATGCATGTACATCCATGACGATTTTATCACAAAATCAAGATAGTCATACCTGTGCTGTCATAGAAGTGTTCCATGACATTACCAAAATTATCATCACGGAAGTGTCCACTTCCATGATGATAAATCGCGCGTCACAGAAGCGCTTTCGTCAAGGGTGACCGACACGTGGCATCCACCGTAACGGAACACCGTTAAGCTATCGTGTCCGGTTTTGGATCCGATAACCCGTTAACAGCCCCGATCAATGGGGATTTCCACGTGTAAAATCATCATTGGCTGGAGGGAACACATGTCGGCTCACCGTTGGGACAGATGTCATCCACTCATTGGACCCAAGGCGCCTATGATATGTCGACACGTGGCACGGCCCAACAAAGGCCCATTCCTATGAAAAGGCCGGCCCGCTTGACTTGGTCAAAAGGTGGCAGGCCGACCCACAGAAAGCCTGTTAACGGCATGTTCGCATATAGCCCATTTACAGCTTGCTAACTCACGGCCCGTTATGGTCTACCAGAATTAGGCCCGGTAGCGTCATCTGGGCTGTCCAATATGATTCTAGCCCATTGTAACTTCTGGCCCATGTATGGCCCATGATGTATTTCGGCTCATATGAGTCCCTTTGTAACTCTTGGCCCATTAACGACCCGTGGTGAAACCAGCCCGTAATGAACAGTGTATCGCTTTATACCCATTAGCGTCTCATTATTCCATTGGGTCGTTTCCAGCCCGTGTTACCTTTCGGCCTATTCTTGGGCTCATTTCCAGCATTCGGTTACTTACGGCCCGTTACTGGCCTTTTCTGCTTGTGGGCCAAATTTAGCCCGTGGATACAGTCGGCCCATTTGTGGCCCATTAATCTATTGGGCCATTTTCATAGCATCATCAAATACGGCCTATTAATGGCCTGTTATGGTCAGCCCATAAAAAGTATGATTTCCACTCTAGCCCGTTTACGTCCCCTTATACGACTCGTACAAGGCCCATAGATGAGACGGCCCGTAGAAGGCCCATTGATCCAACGTCCCATAAAAGGTCCATTGATCCGACGGCCCATAGAAGGCCCATGGATCTGATGACCCATAGAAGGCCCATGGATCTGACAGCCGATAGAAGGCCCATGGATCCGTCAGCCCATAGAAGGCCCACGGGTGCGACGGCCATAGAAGGCCATGGATCGTCCATCCCGTAGATGGCCCATGGATCGTACGGCCTGTGGAGGGCCATGGTCACTACAACATTTGGGTGAGTTGGCCCCCGTTTGAATGATATAGCATATTCAAAGAATTATCCTACGCTATACTATCACCTCAAAAAAACATACACTATACAATAAAGAGACTAAGCCATAGAAACGTGGAATAATCCTACACTATACAATAAAGAATTACGGCCGATTATACCCATTGGGCATTATGGTTTGGCACCAGTGATAATAAAGCATACACAACATCAAATTACATACACTGGGGAAATACAACTCCTACATCATGGACGCGCATCAACATAACTTACCATTTGGACTATAATCTCTTCAGAAAATAGGATTGGCCAGATTTAGATAACACAAATTTTAGTCTGCAAAATCTCCAATTCCTTCATTGTTACCTCAGTGTCTTGTTTCATTTTTTGACTCCTGCATCTAATACCTGCATGTCCAATCTCAACTTGTTGATTGTACGTTGAGAATCATGTACACGTTATCTTGCCACCTCTAGTTGATGCTCGAGAACATCAACACATTCCAATTCCAATCCATAATCATTCAGTAACGGCCATGCCGCATTGCTCGCAGATCTTTGTGTTGATGTCACTTCATCCTGAAATGTTTCTGCAAGTACACATGACTAGGGCAAAAATATAGTTACAACAGTGAAGCGAGCAAGACAGACTATTTTGTACATGGCAAAATAGGACTAACAATAATGTTACACGTCATGAAGCATAAGCATGTGATATTTTACAAATTATAAAAAAGGTAGTCTGTGCAGCCTGCATACCGAAATCTCTCTTAACTGACCAGAGTAGCATGATGTTGGGGCCCAATCCAAAACACAGACAAGTTACAAATTTAGACAACACGTTGTGTAGAAGTAAGCAAGCAGTTGGCCATTCTGTAGCTCAATTAAAGTCTTAGGGAGCATAATGAACATAAGAGGGTTTCATACAAACATACTACAACAAGCAAAACTATGCAATCATGAGCCTAGTATAAACTAGATTGTGAGCCTCATGCAATAATAGTTGGTTAATAGACTTCAAAGCTTCATGCACACTTCGGCAGAGTAATTAAATGGTAAGGCCTTTAATTATGTCAACTAATAGTTATACAAGTACCCAACATCAGGCATCATTCTTTGGGAATCTCATTAACTGAGGACAAATAAAGCAATTGAAAAGAGAAAATTAACTATGCCTGAAACAAGCAAGGAATTGAACTGTTGAGTTGGATACAGTGACTTACCTTAACAGGTTGAAGAGGCTCAGCGCAGCTCCTACTTCTCTTGCGAGGCTCCTTCCTAACATCTTGTACTTGGAAATCCTCAATCTTATCTTCATTGCACCCCCTCTGCAAGGTGGCACAAACTAGTTACTCGTCTCCTTGGAAGATAAATATGCATAATTTCCCGTCCGTGAACACAAAAGGATGAGGTTATAACAAAACAACACCACATAATGAAACATGTCGCATCTCTTGCACTTACACACAATGAAATGAGCATTTACTATGTCTGCACTTTGTAAAAACTAGGCATACCTTCGAACTGGATCTCCAGGTACTCTTGGAGAGCCTACTTTGGTGTACAGCCAAACCTTTATGTCACCTATAAGTTAGAATAGGCCCCACTACAACAACCCTTAGTGTTTAAATCGTTGACAAGCTCTATTAGAGTGTTAGGTCAAGAACAACAAGTAATCAAAGCAAACAGTCCTAGTATGGCTGGCTGATGCAAACAAGCAATTGAACAGATGTGTGAGCAAATCTTATATATCAAGAAAAGAAGCAAAGAAGGAGGCTTAAAGACCACACTTGAATGAACAGATTTAAGGGGCATTTAAACATCATGTGCAACGTATGAACTAACATAAACATTGCATATTCCAGATTCTACAATGGAATGCACATGTATTAGGTTATGGCATGTATGATGATGCCTAAATGTACACTATAGCAGGCATGAGTGATTCATCATTGCACGCACAATCCAATTGCAGGTTAAGGGCCAGTTCTATTCCACCTTTTCAAGGATTATTGTCATAATAAGCCATAAAAGATGTAAAGAAGTCATTTTTGAGTTATGAGCTTGGGCTTAACTAATTTTGCTTTGGAGGGGGGTGTTTTGGGTAGAACCTCACTAAAAATTGAAGGGAATGGGAATAATGAAATGACTCTATTGTCTACCTATATTACACTCAAAATGCAACTATTGACGCCCGCGTCACACCTCACCCTCAAGTAAAAACAAACACGCAAGCGTTCATTGCCCTGCCCGCTTGCATCTCCTCTCCCCTTTCCCTCTATCTCGATCCCCTGCCTGTAGCACTAGGATTCCTCCAGCGAGCCATCGCCACAGGTCCCATCTTGCCTGGTCCTCGATGATGCTCTGTCTAGCTAGGCTACATGGCCGGCGGGTAGGGGCAAATCTCCCTGGCTGCTCCTCTCTCTGGCGTCGCCCCTCATTCTCATGGTCTCCAGCAGCTGCTCCACTGTGGTTCATCCAACGCACTACTCCGGCAGGCGCTGCACAACTACGGCTGATGCCACACTGCGACAGAAGGCACCTTATTCCCCCTCCCCACCTCCCAGGTCATGGCCTTGAGGTGCTGTTGAAGGATGAGCTCAAGGTGAGGATCTCCTCTGATTTTTTGCCAATTTTTCATTCTGATCCACTATACGATGAATTTCTATGAGCTGCTTCTGCTGCTGCTATATGATGCATTGCTATGAGCTGCTCCTGCTGCTATATGATTAATTGCTATGAGCTGCTGCTGCTATATGATGAATTGCTATGAGTTGCTTCTACTATATGATGAATTGCTATGAGATGCTGCTGCTATATGATGAGTTGCTATAAGCTGCTCCTGCTGCTGCTGTATGATGAATTGCTATGAGCTGCTCCTGCTGCTGCTATATGATGAATTGCTATGAGTTGCTCCTTCTGCTGCTATATGATGAATTGCTATGAGCTGCTCCTAGTACTGCTATATGATGAATTTCTATGAGCTCCTCATGCTGCTGCTATATGATGAATTGCACACTGCTGCTGCTGCATGATAAGTTGCTATGAGCTGTTGCTGCTGCTATATGATGGTTTCAGGTGGTGCTGCTATATGATAATAACTAGCCACTAGGACCATCGAATTTTAATAAATAATTGTTCTTCATTTAAATGTGGGTCATGCATTCTTCGTTTAAATTAGGCAATGGGATCTCTATGTAAAACATTGACCAAAGTAGATTGTGCCAAGTAGATGGTATCTTTGTATTTACATTTTGAGCAAATAGTGATGGTCTGTTTTCCTATCATATTAATTACTGCACTGGGTTCAATTTGTGATGTTTGCAAGTCAAATTAATTTTCATATGGGCAGCAAAATGAAAAAATATAATGCAATCTAGACTTTTCACTGATCATACCAAAGATAAGCTGAAAACGCAATGAAAAGAACTGGTTGGCTTATTACATGGAGCTTATATTTATAGGTGCTTATTTTCTTAGGATAACTCGTAATAACTATCTCTAAGAAATTTGGCCAATAGAACTGACATACAAATAACATGTCACGATGATTGCAATGGAGGAGTGACGTACCATAGCACACTATATAGGCTCACAGCTGCCTCTCCTTTTTTTTGCGATGTTCCATGAAATTGTCACATACATCTTGTACTTTCTCATGTGTAACCCTATATGCAAGTTGACACGGCTAATTTCAGACATCTCTACATGATAATACATTGCATATCCCTTGCGCATATTTAAACCACCAATTAATGATTGTGTGCGTACCATAAACTAGCCATAACTCTGTGTGCTGGACTAGCAGGCACTCTAAGGGAGCCTAATGTAGTGGACTGTAATTCCTACATGCCACCTACGATTTTGCGTAATGTACCGCCTCTGTTCCTAAATATATATCTTTGTAGAGATTCCAGTATGGACCACATACAGATGTATATAGATGCATTTTCGAGTGTAGATTCACTCATTTTGCTCCGTATGTAGCCTATAGTGGAATCTCCAGAAAGACTTATATTTAGGAGCGGAGGTACGAGGTAGTATCATGTATGACATCTACATATCTAATTTAGCAGCCAGTAGTAGAAATCATTGTCTGCACAAAGGGATTAGTGGTCAAAAATCCTAGCAAAGCACGCTGGCAGGCACATAACAATACAAGAGAGAGAGACGCACTTACAAGATCATAGCAATGCCTCAGTCTAGGATCTTGGTTGGCCAAGCTGTTAGATCCAGAAGAAACATCGTCCTTGTAGTTTTTGCCAGCTGCATAACAGGTAACACTGACCTATTAGTATATTTGAAGTACATCGGGCAGGTGATGCTGGACGGGTTTAAAGGTGACAAGTACCTAGGCCGTGGCAGGTGCTTGGCATCTTGCCAGACGGTGGGAATCAGGTTAGAAACGTCAAGGGTGATGATGCTATGCTGGCTGTCAGGGTCCGGTAAGGAGATCTAGAACTGTCGAGTAGGGTGTTTGTGGAGCGGCTCTGGTAGGGCGGACTACGGTGTGGGCGAAGCGGATCTGTGGCCGTGGATGAGGGCGTAGGTGAAGCTGCTCCGATGGTTGGGTTAAGGATGGTGTCGACGATGCGGATCTGCGACCGTGGACGGGGCGTCAGAAGCTGCTCCGGTAGGTTGGATGAGGGTGCAAGGAAGCGGATCTGAGGCCATGAACTTGTGAGTTGGCAAAGCAGCCCCGGTAGGGTTGAGAATGGTATAGGCGAAGCTACTCCAGTGGGGTTGACGATGGTGTCGGCGAAGCGGCTCCGGTAGGGTTGAGGAAGGTGTCGGCGAACAGGATCAGAGGCCGTCGGCGAGGGCGTCGACGGGGCAGCTGCGGGGGGTGGACGAAGCGTCTCCGGTGGGGAGTACGAATGAGCCGCTGCAGATGCGCTGCAGTTGACGAGAGAACCGGCGAAGCAGATCCAGCGCCGTGAACAAGGCCGACACTGAATGGGCTATGGTACAGTGGTGGATGACCAGACTACTTGTTTCTAGGGGAGGTGGGAGGGGTAGATGCGGCCGCAGAAGCAGATCCGGCGAGGTGGACGTCGCTGGCAGTGAATGGGCTCTGGTACGCCGGTGGATGAGTAGTCTAGGGTTTCGAGAGGGGAGGGGAGAAAGGCCGATGAAGTACGGATGATGTGATGTAAGATGCTTTGGTGATGTGGAGTTAGTCGTTTTTGCGGGAGGGAGAGAGGAAATGGGGGTGCCGTGTAGTGGGGGGAGCCGGAAGTTACCAAAGCAGCCCCGACCTATTATGTAGATGAGGGCGGTATTGTAACTATTGGTCTCCGTGCACCAAGGACAAAAGGGGAATTTCACGTGCTAAAGACTAAGGTGGCGGAAATTTTAGAAGGAGGCGGGAGATTTTGCCGCCTGCGGGATCGTTCGTATCCAGTTTCAACTAATTTTGGACCGTGCTAGCGGGAAGGTCATGCAAGACTGTGTACACGGGGCACACGTCAGCAGTTAATAACTGATGTGAAGGCCACCCCAGAAAAAAGACAATAACTTTTTTGAAAATTCAAAACAGCAGGAGAGGCTCCTACTGTTTCTTTATTATAAGGGAGGACATGTACACTTTACATTTTGTACGGAGCCAAAGGGCTAAACAATAAAGGAAGGCTACATTTTATACAGAGGGGTTTTCATGAAGAGCCAAATCCTGAATCAGGGTTTGGATAAAACCATTGTTATCCCCTTTTGTCCTAAATGTTAGAATCTCAAGATCCTTCTTAAACATCCTGAGCCAGTCCAAGTGTGAGGCCACCTCACCATCAAATAAAACTTTATTTCTCTGCTTCTAGATGTTCCAAGCTGCAGGAATTGTGATTTCCTTGAATGCAGGGTTGTGCCAAGAGGTGTGAGCTATATTGAACATTATTTGGATATCCCTTTCAGTCCCCCATTGGATTCCTATTGTATCCCCAGCACCTGATAGCAAATTGACATTCATATAAAAGGTGTTTGTTTGTTTCAAGCACATCAAGGTTGCACATGGGGCAGGAATGATCTTCTCCAATATTGAAGTGCCTTCGTTGGAGCATATCTCTTGTGGTCACCCTATCCATTAACATGAGCCATGCAAAAACTTTGTGCGTCATGATGCATTTAGATTTCCATATTGAAGTTATATGGGTTGGGGCTGTTATATTTCTGAAGAGGAACTTATAGAATTTCCTAGGTTTTAATTGCTCATCTCCCCAACAAAGAATCCATTCATCGACATCCATTTGTTGTAGGGTCATAGTGTTTACTACGGGCATGATGTCATCAAGCTCTGATCTTGCTTCGATAGACAGAAGTAGATGGAACAACGTTGCAGAATCAGGATTGGAGTGGAACTGAGCCAAAGAAATGTCTTCATCTTGGGCATAAGAGAAAAGATGATTATGAGAATTCAAAAGGACCGTATCCCCCTGGCATAAGTCTTTCCAAAGAAGAACCGTGTCACCAGCTCTAGGCATGCAAATCGTGATGCCTCTGAATATATCCATTAAGGAAAAAACATCCTTCCACCAAAACGACCCACAAGCTGCATGTGCGTGAGGCACACCCTGGTCATAATATGCATTCCAAATCAGCATGACCCAAGGAACATCAACTTTGTGAATGAACTTGTGAAGGTATTCGATCAGTAGCGCTTTGTTTTGTGCTTTAAGATCCAGAACCCCTAAGCCACCTTTTTTCTTTGGGCGACAGACCAAATCCCACGCTGCCAAGGAATGAGTTTTAGCATCTTGATCTGTAACTTTTCTCCACAGACAGTGTCGCCTTGCCCGATCAAATATATCAATCAACTTCAACGGGAGCTTGAGGAGACACATGGCAAATGACAGTAAAGATGAAAGTGCAGAATTAATAAGTTGCACTCTCTCTCTCCATAAGATAGCCATATGGCCATACCAGTTAATCTTCTTTCAAGTCTGTCTACCAGTGGCATAAGTTCTCTAACTGTTGGTCGTGTGGTACCCACCGGGAGGCCTAGGTATGTGAAAGGCATGTTTCCAACTTGGCAACCAATTTCCATAGCTAGCTGACGAGCTTTCTCATCATTAATATTAATGGGCATCAATTGTGATTTTCCATAGTTTATTTTAAGCCCAGTTGCTCTAGCATAGGAATCAAGAATAGCTTTAATGGTATGCAACTGGTCAACATCGGCCGGCAGCATAATGATTTGTCATCTGCGTATTGAATAACAGGATATTGTTCTGATGCAGGCTGTTCAATCGGTAGCTGAATATGCCCTTCTTCCCAAGCTTTGTTGATAAGAGATTGTAGAAGGTCTGCCGCAATAACAAACAATAGGGGAGATACCGGGTCACCTTGATGCACACCTCTTTTGCATTTGAATTCTTTACCAGGCACCCCGTTTAAGAGAATTGAAGATGTTCCAGATTCTAGGAGCATTTTTATCCACATGCACCAGCGCTCGTCAAAACCTTTGTACTTGAGAATGTTGAGAACGAAGTCATGTTCCATGGTATCGAAAGCTTTCTCAAAGTCTAGTTTTAGAATAACAATTTCTTTCCTGGATTGTTTGCATTGATGTATATATTCGAATGCCCATCCCAAGCAGTCTTGAATTGTGCGGGATTTGATGAAACCATACTGGTAACGGTGAACAATTTCCAAAATCCATTTTTCCAATCTTTCAGCTAGAATTTTGGTTAGGACTTTGAGCACACAATTAAGGAGGGATATCGGTCGGTAGTCATTAACAGTTTCAAGTGTACCTTTCTTAGGAATAAGTGTTATCAATGAGGTATTAAGGCAGTTAAGATTTATCTTTCCATCCCAGAAATCCTGACAAAGAGTATAAAAATCCTCCTTCATAATTTCCTAGCAGACTTTCAGAAATTGGCCATTAAACCCGTCCGGTCCTGGAGCCCTGTCAGCAAGTATTAGTTTAATGACCTTGTCAATTTCCTCAGTGGTAAAAGCCTTAGATAATTCCGAAAGTCCAGGGTATTCTTGGATTAACTCGGACATTTCAAAATCATAGGTTGTGGTGTTCGAAACACCCATTCTTTTCTTGAAGCACTAGAAGAAGGCCGCAACTTTGTCATTGTGATTTTCAATCGAGTTACCATCTTCCAAAATAATCGAAGTGATTGAGTTTCTTCTGAATCTTTCCGTTGCACGAGCATGAAAATATTTTGTGTTCTCCTCACCTTTCACTGCCCATCGAAAAGTACATCTCTTTTTCCAGTAATCACTCTGATACTTTAGAAGACGAAGGAGATGCTTCTTCAAAGTTATTCTAAAAAATTTCTCAGGTACAGAAAGTTGTCGTAGCTCTTCAAGATTGTCAATTTGTGCTAGAATTCTATTATAGTTTTCAATGAGCATACATAATTTAGATATTTTCTTACTCCACATTTCAGTGCATATCGCAATCTTTTTAGCTTTGCTGAGATCTTTGTTGCGCTAGAGCTAGCTTTGATGAGAGCCGACCAAGAGTTTTTCACCACGTCCATGAAACCAGGGTGAGATGGCCAGAAACTTTCGAACCGAATTTTTTTTCTCTTTGGAATAACTGTATCTACCGAAAGCACACATGGAATATGGTCTGAAATTGGTCGAGATAGGGGTTTTACCACTATATTAGGGAAGACTGAAATCCATTCGGGTGATGAGAAAAACCAGTCCAACTGCTGCAATAAAGGTGACTGTTGCATATTACTCCACGTGTATTTGTGTCCCTTTATGGGAAATTCCAAAGGCGCAAGAGAACTGATAATTTCATTGAATTTAATGATATCCTCAATGTTGCCACCTTCCTAATTTCTGTTATCTAATGACCTCATAAAATTAAAATCACCCATAAAAAGCCATAACTCCTCATCTTCTATTTCAATAGCTTCAAACCATTGCGTGCATTCAATCCTCTCAGGACCCTCACATGGCTCATACACATTAGTTAGATTCCAAGTTTGATTAGATACCAGTGAGGTCAATTTAATTGTCAGTGCAAACTTGTAGCTATGCAATACTTGCCCAGTAAATTGTCTACTGCACCAAATAATTACAAGTCCTCCAGATGCCCCAGATGAAGACACATATTCGAATTTATCAAATCTTCTAGGACAGCATTTTCTCATAAAAGAATGATCAAAATGCTCTTTCTCCGTTTCTTGTAAACACACAATGGAGCAGTTTGATTCATCAATTTTATTACGGAGAGCTAAGCATTTCGGTTCTGAATTAATGCCACGGATGTTCCAACATAAGATGTTCCAAAGCACTGATGGCATAGTCTTAAAAGGAATAAAACAAGCTAACAAGATAAGCCGGCACAAACCAACCACATCAAGCAAATATAAATAAAAGCAGTGCTTTAAACTTGTCCGAGGTTCTGCTCCTCCTCCCCCTGCATCAGATTGTCTTCAGAGAGTTCTTCAGGAGGTACTCCACATATGTTTCTTCCCAGATGCTGTAATGTCCTGATAGGAGTTGGTGGTGGTGCAGATTGAGAAGATTGCACCTCCATCTCGTGTTCCACATTGTTAACATAAATCTCAGGAATTTGCCTTGGCTTGACATGAGACTCTTTCCTTTTGATGTCAGACATAGAAGGCGCTTTGAAACCTTTGTACCTAGTCGCTCTGACACTACGACGTACCTGAGTGACATCCAGAGGGGCAGTAGGGCGGCGTCTCTTGCATGTAGCAGCAGTATCCAGAAACATGTCCTCACATGCAACCACTTCCTCCACGCTGTCCTGAGAGAAACAAGTGTCCATAGAAACTTCCTATTGCACGGAAAGCATGTTTCCTTTCCCATCATAGCCGAAGTTGTTGCAATCAGACCAAACTTCCTTGTTGCAGTAGTCGATCATGATGTTCGCAGCAAAAGGTGTGAAGGGGAATCTGGTGTTGCAAGCCACATGGACCAACCCCTTAAGAAAAACTTGAAAACCGCCAGCAAAACAAAGCTAATTCACTTGCATCTCATCCTCAGCAGACTTCCACTGAATTCTGGGAGTGTAAACAGTTGAATAGAAGTGGATCAAGAACTCCAACAAATTCATTTCCCTAGGAACCACGATCTCAACAGTGTGAACATTGATCTGATTGAAATTTAGATGATTGCCCTATCTCCCCTGTAAGAAATCTTCAGCAGCTTGCTCCACCATCCGAACATGCTCGTTCCATAAGCGGATTCCATCATCAAAACCAGAGTCCTCGGTCTGAATACCATCCATCATCGAGGGTCCGTCGTATCCAGTGAACTGTCTGTAGCTAAAACCCTGGTACTGTTGAGGAACTGGAGGCAAAACA